>NW_021821632.1:1549458-1576958 GCF_901000725.2 Takifugu rubripes | reverse complement strand
ACTGGTGCTTATGGGCTCATGCGAGTGCTGCCCTGTGTTCTAGGATCATCCAGTCTGATCCGGTCTGATCCGGTCTGACGGGCCCAGACTGGCCCAAAGCTGAAAAGGCTTTAATTCCGTTTCCTCAAACACATCTCGAGTATTTCCAATAATAAATGTTTCTTGCTGTGTTTCTAATGTGCCCGGAGAATCCAAGTGATCTTCTAATTAAACATGAGGTTTCAGGCTGGTTCAGGCTGGTTCAGCAAGTTCAGACTGGTTCAGCAGGTTCAGGCTGGTTCAGCAAGTTCAGACTGGTTCAGCAGGTTCAGACTGGTTCAGCAAGTTCAGGCTGGTTCAGCAAGTTCAGGCTGGTTCAGCAGGTTCAGGCTGGTTCAGCAAGTTCAGGCTGGTTCAGCAGGTTCAACAGGTTCCAGGCTGGTTCAGCAGGTTCAGGCTGGTTCAGGCTGGTTCAGCAAGTTCAGACTGGTTCAGCAGTTTCAGGCTGGTTCAGCAGGTTCAACAGGTTCCAGGCTGGTTCAGCAGGTTCAGGCAGGTTCAGGCTGGTTCAGCAGGTTCAACAGGTTCCAGGCTGGTTCAGCAGGTTCAGGCTGGTTCAGCAGGTTCAGGCTGGTTCGGCAGTTTCAGGCTGGTTCAGCAGGTTCAACAGGTTCCAGGCTGGTTCAGCAGGTTCAGGCTGGTTCAGGCTGGTTCAGCAGGTTCAACAGGTTCCAGGCTGGTTCAGCAGGTTCAGGCTGGTTTAGGTTGGTTCAGACTGGTTCAGCAGGTTCAGGCTGGTTTAGGCTGGTTCAGCAGGTTCAGACTGGTTCAGCGGGTTTAGGCTGGTTCAGCAGGTTCAGACTGGTTCAGCAGGTTCAGACTGGTTCAGCAGGTTCAGACTGGTTCAGGCTGGTTCAGCAGGTTCAGGCTGAAGGAGCCTGCTCAGGTGAGGAGAAAGTCTCCATCAATGTTCCGGAAACCCTTTTGGGTTGGATCGTTTATGAAACATCTGAAATCAATGCAAACCTGTAAAGTTCAACTAATTACATTTCAAGTCTAATGTTATTATGAACCGCTGTTATCTTCAAAGAAAGGGAAAAAGAGAGTTCATCCTGGAACGCCGTGGCACAGCGGGGGGGGGGGGGGGGGGGGTCAGCTGGGGGACAGGAAGTTCTGACCAGAACACTTCATACTTGAGCAGAGCAGAGAGAACCAGTCATACAATAGTTGGACACGTCCCAGAAGGAGCTAGAACTCTCTAAACCAGCATCTGTCTGGCACAGTTTATATCGGCCTTTAGTGGAAGAAACTGACGGTTAAAAACTTTAACTGGAATTAGTTTCAAAAGGGTCCCCATGACAAAGGTGAAGAGGAGTGAGGATGGAGAAGACGGGCCTTACCTGGCAGCAGACTTCTCAAAGCCTTTCACGTTCTCCAGCAGGATGTAGAGGGGCGCTTTGGACAGCCTGGACACAGGACCAGACACAGGACCAGTTACAGGACCAGATACAGGACCAGGTACAGGACCAGGTACAGGACCAGATACAGGACCAGACACAGGACCAGTTAATGGACCAGATACAGGACCAGTTACAGGACCAGATACAGGACCAGACACAGGACCAGGTACAGGACCAGACACAGGACCAGACACAGGAGCAGTTACAGGACCAGATACAGGACCAGGTACAGGACCAGACACAGGACCAGACACAGGACCAGTTACAGGACCAGATACAGGACCAGATACAGGACCAGATACAGGACCAGTTACAGGACCAGACAAAGGACCAGTTACAGGACCAGACAAAGGACCAGTTACAGGACCAGACACAGGACCAGACACAGGACCAGGTACAGGACCAGGTACAGGACCAGACACAGGACCAGATACAGGACCAGTTACAGGACCAGACACAGGACCAGACACAGGACCAGTTACAGGACCAGATACAGGAGCAGACACAGGACCAGGTACAGGACCAGGTACAGGACCAGGTACAGGACCAGACACAGGAGCAGACACAGGAGCAGACACAGGACCAGTTACAGGACCAGTTACAGGACCAGATACAGGACCAGACACAGGACCAGATACAGGACCAGTTACAGGACCAGATACAGGACCAGTTACAGGACCAGACACAGGACCAGACACAGGACCAGATACAGAACCAGTTACAGGACCAGACACAGGACCAGACACAGGACCAGACACAGGACAGACACAGGACCAGACCCAGGACCAGACCCAGGACCAGATACAGGACCAGACACAGGACCAGACACAGGACAGACACAGGACAGACACAGGACCAGAAGCAGGACCAGAACCCTGTCTAACCCTAACCCTGTCTAACTCTAACTAACCCTAACCCTGTCTAACCCTAACCCTTTCTCACCCTAACCAACCCTAACCCTGTCTAACCATAACCCTGTCTAACCCTAACCAACCCTAACCCTAACCAACCCTAACCCTGTCTAACCCTAACCCTGTCTAACCCTGTCTAACCCTAACCCTGTCTAACCCTAACCAACCCTAACCCTGTCTAACCATAACCCTTTCTAACCCTAACCAACCCTAACCCTGTCTAACCCTAACCCTGTCTAACCCTAACCCTAACCCTGTCTAACCCTAACCCTGTCTAACCCTAACCCTGTCTAACCCTAACCCTGTCTAACTCTAACTAACCCTAACCCTGTCTAACCCTAACCCTTTCTCACCCTAACCAACCCTAACCCTGTCTAACCATAACCCTGTCTAACCCTAACCAACCCTAACCCTAACCAACCCTAACCCTGTCTAACCCTAACCCTGTCTAACCCTAACCCTGTCTAACCCTGTCTAACCCTAACCCTGTCTAACCCTAACCCTGTCTAACCCTAACCAACCCTAACCCTGTCTAGCCATAACCCTTTCTAACCCTAACCAACCCTAACCCTGTCTAACCCTAACCCTGTCTAACCCTAACCCTAACCCTGTCTAACCCTAACCCTGTCTAACCCTGTCTAACCCTAACCCTGTCTAACCCTAACCCTGTCTAACCCTAACCCTAACCCTGTCTAACCCTAACCCTGTCTAACCCTAACCCTAACCCTGTCTAACCCTAACCCTGTCTAACCCTAACCCTGTCTAACCCTAACCCTAACCCTGTCTAACCCTAACCCTGTCTAACCCTAACCCTGTCTAACCCTAACCCTAACCCTGTCTAACCCTAACCCTGTCTAACCCTAACCCTAACCCTGTCTAACCCTAACCCTGTCTAACCCTAACCCTGTCTAACCCTGTCTAACCCTAACCCTGTCTAACCCTAACCCTGTCTAACCCTGTCTAACCCTAACCCTGTCTAACCCTAACCCTGTCTAACCCTAACCCTAACCCTGTCTAACCCTAACCCTAACCCTGTCTAACCCTAACCCTAACTAACCCTCACCCTTTATTTAAGATCTGATGTGCTCCAGGATGCTGCCACAGCCGCTCCTGTCTCAGGGTTTCACCACAACAACTCTGCTGTGAAGATGATTCCAGAAATTCGAATAAATGTCGACTATTTTAAGAGAGACTGGTCACTTGGAGACGGGTCATTTCTTGGCTTGAACATCTTTTGATATCAGGACATAAAAGGAGGTAAAAATTCAAAACCTTGGCAGCAGATCAACGATGTGCAGAAAGCTCTTTGTTCGAGGATCATCAAGGTCACGCTGAAGTCCTATCCTGCCCGAGAGAATCCACAAACAGACAATTCAACTAAAAAGTAAGAAAATGAAGTCAAAACTTTTAGTCAGCAACTATCATAGAAAAAACTATCATAGAAAACCAGGATGTTATTTTTACCACCTATTAAGGACCAAAATATAAGATTTACCTGGTGAACGGCTGACAAGGGGGGCTCATCAGGATCATATCAAAAGACAATTTATTGAACTCTTCAAGTGTGATACCCTAAAGACAGGACAGTGGTGAGGTTAGCACAGCCTTTTCCCTCCTGCACGTGCAGTAACCTAGTAATGAAGCCTCTAATGCTCAGTGATCGCTGCATTCAAAAGGTTCTTATCAATGCTGTGATTTAGCTGTTCATCAGGCTACGGTGTGTTGACGCTAAGTTAGGGTTAGTCAGGGTTAGGGTTAGTCAGGGTTAGGGTTAGACGGGGTTAGGGTTAGACAGGGTTAGGTTAGGGTTAGACAGGGTTAGGGTTAGACGGGGTTAGGGTTAGACAGGGTTAGGGTTAGACAGAGTTAGGGTTAGACTGGGTTAGGGTTAGACAGGGTTAGGGTTAGACAGGGTTAGGTTAGGGTTAGACAGGGTTAGGGTTAGACGGGGTTAGGGTTAGACAGGGTTAGGGTTAGGGTTAGACAGGGTTAGGGTTAGACAGAGTTAGGGTTAGACTGGGTTAGGGTTAGACAGGGTTAGGGTTAGACAGAGTTAGTTTAGGGTTAGACTGGGTTAGGGTTAGACAGGGTTAGGGTTAGACAGGGTTAGGGTTAGACAGGGTTAGGTTAGAGTTAGACAGGGTTAGGTTAGGGTTAGACGGGGTTAGGGTTAGACAGGGTTAGGGTTAGACTGGGTTAGGGTTAGACGGGGTTAGGGTTAGACAGGGTTAGGGTTAGACAGGGTTAGGGTTAGACTGGGTTAGGGTTAGACTGGGTTAGGGTTAGACAGGGTTAGGGTTAGACAGAGTTAGGGTTAGACTGGGTTAGGGTTAGACAGGGTTAGGGTTAGACAGAGTTAGTTTAGGGTTAGACTGGGTTAGGGTTAGACTGGGTTAGGGTTAGACAGGGTTAGGGTTAGACTGGGTTAGGGTTAGACAGGGTTAGGGTTAGACTGGGTTAGGGTTAGACTGGGTTAGGGTTGGTTGGCAGCAGCCTCACACCTCGATGGTCTTGTTCAACAGAGCGGTGTTGGGGAAGTTGTGTGTGTAGACTTGGTTAGCGGTGGTGTTTATGTCCACGGCAGCAACGACCTGGTAAGACAGGTTTGACTCTGCACACAGAAAGATCACACAACTAAATCACACTTTTCATTGACATCTTCCTCTAAATGAAGAGAGACTGCAGCCAACAGCACGTGAGTGGTGCCTCGTTTCTCTTTAACCTAATAATGGTGTGTGCGTGCGTGTGCGTGTGTATAGACTCAGACTATCTTGACCACTCGTGTGTCACACACAGAGGATGAAACTGAGTACGACTGTTCCTACACTGTAAAATCATGCACGCATGTAATGTGCATGATTTCAGCAACGCTTCCCTAACATCAGGGAGAGAGAGACAGAGGGAGACGTGCACGGTCGTGCACGTGTCCATAGGACATCTGCAGACAACTCGCTGTTGTGGGTGATGCACGCAAGGGGAGCATGTAAACACATGTAATAAGGCGTAGTTATGACAACTTTACCTATCAGAGCATAATGCATCCCCCCAATCCCGCTATAGAGCTCCAACACCCGCATTCTTCTTCTTCTTTCGCCTCTCGTCTCTTCTTCTGCTGCTTTCGGTCGTAGTCTCGCGTTATAAATCACGTTATGCTCACTACTGCCACCACGTGGAAGGAATTGTCAAGCAAGAAAGAAAGATTATATATAGTAGAGCGCACAGCAAATATCCGGAGGAGCGCATTGGCTCAAGCCTTCGAACCACCGTAAAAGTGTCCGTTTTCGCCCGATGGTGTGCGCATCTTCGCTGTAGACGATCTCCGGGTGTTCCGGTGGAAACAGGAAGTGTCCTTGTAAGGAAGCGGGGCTCTCGCTCCAACATCCGCCAGGGCGTCAGCTGCGAGCACAACCGTGGTTTTCATTGTGTCCCCCTTGAAAGGTAGACTTTATTCTTTCTGTCACTTACCTCACGGTTTCATTCCTTAAAATGCCATTCACAACCACTCCCTTTCGCTGTCCTACTGCGCTCCAGGTCCTGCTTTCCGAACCAGCTGATCCGGTCCACTTTGTCCCGTTTCCAGCTAAAATGTCCAAATCTTTGAAGAAGATTGTTGAAGAGAGTCGAGACAAGAATCTCCTGGAGGTGGAAATCTGCGACAGGGGCATTTCCAACATGCTGGACATCCCAGGAATATGTAATAACACTTTCCTCTTGACTTGGCTGCACAAACACACACACACACACACACACACACAGATCTTCGGTCACTTAAATATGGAATAAACTGAATCATTTCACCAATAAAGGAGTCATTATTCATATAGTCTTTCATTAGGAAAAATAAATGATTTCACATCATTCCTAAAGAATAAATTGTGATTGTATCGAGTCAACGTTTAGCACAACAAGAGTTATTGTGCTACTAAAGTGACTGATAAAGAAGGATAAATGGCAGTAATGGAGTTGGGGTAAATGGAAGTAATGGGGGTTAGAGTTAGGGTAAATGGCAGTAACGGAGTTGGGGTAAATGGCAGTAATGGAGTTGGGGTAAATGGCAGTAATGGAGTTGGGGTAAATGGCAGTAATGGGGGTTAGAGTTAGGGTAAATGGCAGTAATGGGGGTTAGGGTAAATGGCAGTAATGGGGGTTAGGGTTAGGGTAAATGGCAGTAATGGGGGTTAGGGTTAGGGTAAATGGCAGTAATGGGGGTTAGGGTAAATGGCAGTAATGGGGGTTAGGGTAAATGGCAGTAATGGGGGTTAGGGTTAGGGTAAATGGCAGTAATGGGGGTTAGGGTAAATGGCAGTAATGGGGGTCAGGGTTAGGGTAAATGGCAGTAATGGGGGTTAGGGTTAGGGTAAATGGCAGTAATGGGGGTTAGGGTAAATGGCAGTAATGGGGGTTAGAGTTAGGGTAAATGGCAGTAATGGGGGTTAGAGTTAGGGTAAATGGCAGTAATGGGGGTTAGGGTTAGGGTAAATGGCAGTAATGGGGGTCTTGTGCACTGAGATAATGAGGAGGAGGAGGAGGAGGAGAAGCATAACTCTGGGTCTGTCTCATTATTTAATGGAACAAGAACATGGAACACAGCTGCTTTGGTTAAAGTTATATTGGGTTTTGCTTTATTTGATGACTTTACTCATGCTCAGTCATTTGTAGGACATGAAAACACTGAAAGCTGGATATTTTGGATACTCAATTCTCCCAACACATTTTAGTTGAAACTGACTTTTGCCATTCAGAAGCCCTCCCTAGTGATGCACTCTTCTAGAGAAGGTTTTGTAGTTCTGATCTGATGCTCTTGTGTTTCAGTCACACTGTCAAACATCACTCAGCTGGTGCTCAGCCACAACAAGCTCACAGGTAAGCGTCCTCCCGTCCTCTGCTCCACCACCGACAGTCCTTGTCCTTCAGCAGAGAGCAGTGGTTCTGGCAAATATGTCTTAAAGGTCCAGAAGAGCTCCAAATATAACCCCAACACCCACCCCAAAGCTAACACCCACCCCAATCCTAACACCCACCCCAACCCCAACACCCACCCCAACCCCAACACCCACCCCAAACCTCAACACTCACCCCAAACCTAACCCCAACCCCAAACCTAACACCCACCCCAACCCTAACCCCAACCCCAAACCTAACACCCACCCAACCCCAACCCCAACCCCAACACCCACCCCAACCCCAACACCCACCCCAAACCTAACCCCAAACCTAACACCCACCCTAACCCCAACCCCAAACCTAACACCCACCCCAACCCCAACACCCACCCCAACCCCAACACCCACCCCAAACCTCAACACCCACCCCAACCCCAACACCCACCCCAAACCTCAACACCCACCCCAAACCTAACCCCAAACCTAACACCCACCCCAACCCTAACCCCAACCCCAAACCTAACACCCACCCCAAACCTAACCCCAACCCCAAACCTAACACCCACCCTAACCCTAACACCCACCCCAACCGTAACCCCAACCCCAAACCTAACACCCACCCCAACCCTAACCCCAACACCCACCCCAAACCTAACCCCAACACCCACCCCAACCCTAACACCCAGATTCTGTTTCTGTTTTTATTCTGTGGTATTGAGTTTAGCTTAATGATGCCATGAAGCAGAGCTACAGCTAGAGCACCTAAGTGTGGTGCTTTATGATGGGATGGGATGGAGATGATGCAGCCTGGCCTTTAGAATGAAGAGAAGGCACTTGAAATGTATTTTTATTTTACATGCATTGGGAAAAGAAGCTAAATCTGTAGAAATGGCTTTGGTCTTGCTGTCTCATGAAATCTTGAGGAACCCAACCTAGTGCTGTTTCTTCACTGTGATGAGGTCTGAAATCCTCCACCTGGGCCTGTCTGTAGTGGTGCACGCGACCTTTGCACCAGAAGCTTCAATATGTTCTTTTTTCTGCTCTCTCTTGTTCAGTGGTGCCTCCTAACATCTCAGAACTGAAGAACTTAGAAGTTCTCAACGTGTTCAATAATCAGATTGAGGAACTTCCCACTCAGCTCAGCAGCCTTCAGAAGCTGAAGCATCTCAACCTTGGGTTTGTATTCTGTTCTTAACCTTTGGTAGCAGCTCCTTCTCTAGGTCAACATGTCCCTGCTGCAGATTCTTCTACAGCCTTTGTTGCCATGGAGAACTCGACAGACACTAACACGTCTCTACACATTTCACCCCAGGGATAAAGAGGTAGATTAAAATTCTAAAATGAGTGACCATGACATACCCGTCATTTACATTAGATTCCCTAATATTTACAATGGCTGGTAGATACTCAAAGCATCACCTTGTTGGGCCTTTGAGGTTGTCACAGCCACCAGTTTATGAGGTATGATGGTGTGATCAGGTACCTTCAGCAGTCAAAGATGACTTCACACTGGAGGTGCTGCCGAGATTTGTGATCAACACCACAACATCAATCAATCAATCAATCTTTATTTATATAGCGTCTTATACAATCAAAATTGTTTCAAGGCGCTTTCCAGAATCCCAGAGCCTGACCCCAGACAAGCAACAGTGGCAAGGAAAAACTCCCCTTTAACAGAAAGAAACCTTGAGCAGGACCAGGCTCATGTAGGGGGACCCTCCTGCTGATGGCCGGCTGGGTAAAGAGAGAGGAGAGGTGGGAGGACAGGTAGAGGATAGGATAGGTAGGAGAGGAGAGGGGTAGAGGAGAGGAGAGGTAGAGTGAAGGGGAGGTAGAGGAGAGGAGAGGAGAAGGAGAAGGAGGGGAAAGAGGAGAGGAAAGAAGAGGAGAGGGAGAGGAAAAGGAGAAGGAGAGGAGAGGAGAGGGAGAGGAGAGGCACAGAGCACAGAAACACAAACAAAAAATATGCACAATCACTTCAACGGGGCCGGCGGTCATTATGCAGCTCCGATGGCAGTGATACCTGCAAATAAATAGAGGGGGGGGGGGGAAGCAGAAAAACTACACAAGAATCAGCATAACTAGTCTGCTTGATGAGGAGAGGAAAGGAGAGGAAACCATGACCCAGTGGAGTGACAGAGGCCTGTCAGGTGATCATGTTTCTGGACCCCGGCAGCCTCGGCCTATAACAGCACAGCTAAGATGTGACCTAATGATTAGACGACCCCCTAAGTATGATAATTTGTCTGTCTATGATAGTAGCTGGAACTACTGAATTAGTAACAGTAAGCTTTTTCAAAGAGGTAGGTTTTGAGTCTGATCTTAAAAGTAGCGATGGAGTCAGCCTCCCGTACCTGGACAGGGAGCTGGTTCCAAAGCAGGGGGGCCTGGTAGCTAAATGCTCGGCCCCCCATTCTACTCCTAGAAACTCTGGGAACCACAAGTAGACCAGCATTCTGAGAGCGGAGCGGTCTATTGGGCTGATAGGGTATCACTAGCTCCTCCAGGTAGGATGGAGCTAGGCCTCTGAGGACCTTGTAGGTCAGAAGAAGGGTTTTAAAAGTTATTCTAAATTTAACGGGCAGCCAATGAAGCGACACCAGTACAGGAGTAATGTGATCTCTTTTGTCAATACCTGTCAGAACTCTGGCTGCAGCATTTTGGATCAACTGGAGGCTTCTTAAAGAGTTGTTTGGACACCCTGATAATAAGGAGTTACAGTAGTCCAGCCTGGAAGTAACAAACATCGACAACCAAGAGCACGAGAGCAGACCTGAGCTGCTCCAAAGGCCATCTAACCAACACCAAACATACCGAATACTGAGCAGTAGGTGCTGCACAGTAACGCGCTCAGTTCACTTCAGCTTTATTTATCAGCATCTGTTAAAATCAAAATAGTCTCTAGGCGTTTCCACAATCCCAGGCCTCACCCCCAACAAGCCTGAAAAACCCCCCTTTAATAGGACAACCCAACCCCTATCCCAACCCCAGTCCCTATTGAGATTCTCGAACTGCTCTGTCTCCTCTGGTTTCATGGATAAACATAGCTGAGTGTCATCAGCAGAGCCATGAAGATTCATTCTGTGCAGCCTAATAATGTTTCCGAAAGGAATCAGGTACAATGTGAAAAGGATTGGTCCGAGTCCAGAACCTTGTGGAACGCCACAACTAACCCTACTGTACCCTACACGACTAACCCTACTGTACCCTACACGACTAACCCCACCGTACCCTACACGACTAACCCCACTGTACCCTACACGACTAACCCTACTGTACCTTACACGACTAACCCCACTGTACCCTACACGATTAACCCTACTGTACCCTACACGACTAACCCCACTGTACCCTACACGATTAACCCTACTGTACCCTACACGACTAACCCCACTGTACCCTACACGACTAACCCCACTGTACCCTACACGACTAACCCCACTGTACCCTACACGATTAACCCCACTGTACCCTACACGACCAACCCCACTGTACCCTACACGATTAACCCCACTGTACCCTACACGACTAACCCCACTGTACCCTACACGACTAACCCTACTGTACCCTACACGACTAACCCCACTGAACCCTACACGATTAACCCTACTTTACCCTACACGACTAACCCCACTGTACCCTACACGACTAACCCCACTGTACCCTACACGACTAACCCTACTGTACCCTACACGACTAACCCCACTGTACCCTACTGTACCCTACACGACTAACCCCACTGTACCCTACACGATTAACCCTACTGTACCCTACACGACTAACCCCACTGTACCCTACACGACTAACCCTACTGTACCCTACACGACTAACCGCACTGTACCCTACTGTACCCTACACGACCAACCCCACTGTACCCTACACGACTAACCCTACTGTACCCTACACGACTAACCCTACTGTACCCTACACACTAACCCTACTGTACCCTACACGACTAACCCCACTGTACCCTACACGACCAACCCTACTGTACCCTACACGACTAACCCCACTGTACCCTACACGATTAACCCTACTGTACCCTACACGACTAACCCCACTGTACCCTACACGACTAACCCTACTGTACCCTACACGACTAACCCCACTGTACCCTACTGTACCCTACACGACCAACCCCACTGTACCCTACACGACTAACCCTACTGTACCCTACACGACTAACCCTACTGTACCCTACACACTAACCCTACTGTACCCTACACGACTAACCCCACTGTACCCTACACGACCAACCCCACTGTACCCTACAGGACTAACCCTACTGTACCCTACACGATTAACCCTACCGACCGTCAATGCCTGGAGCTTTCCCACCTGCCAGGCCGTGCAGCGCCGCCTTCAGTTCCTCAGCCGACAGGGGGGCATCCAGCCCCCTGTTGTGTTCATCACGCACCTGGGGCAGACCTTCCAGAAAGGACGGCTCCACCTCAGGCTCCTCCCGGCATTCTGTCTTTTACAGATCCCTGTAGAAATCCACTGCCCGCTGGCGAATCTTAGTCGGGTCCTCAAGCATTTATCCAGTGTTGGCCCACGGGGAGGGCACCATCGTCCTCTGGCCGTTTTTACGCTCCAGGCCAAAGAAAAAGTGAGAGGGAGCGTCCATCTGGGGGATTTGGAGGAACCTTGAGCGGCAGTGGGAGCCGACACACTCACAAAGACAAGTTTGACACTTTCAAACTCAGCGCAGTTTGCTTTGCTTTCTATAGTTTTCCTTTTAATAGAAAGATCGACGTTCTCGCCCACGTAACTGTCCTCCATGACTGGGACGTTCTCGTCCACTAAACTGTCCTCCATGACTGGGAGGTTCTGGCCACTAAACTGTCCTCCATGACTGGGACATTCTCGTCCACTAAACCGTCCTCCATGACTGGGACGTTCTCGTCCACTATAGTGTCCTCCATGTCTAGGACATCGAGGGGGGGGTGTGAGAGAGATCATTCTACAATGCTTCACCTCTGTGTTTCTTGCCAGTATGAACTGTCTGAGCAGTTTGCCCAGAGGATTTGGATCCTTGCCGGCTCTAGAAGTGTTGGACCTCACCTACAACAACCTGAACCAGAACTCCCTCCCCGGAAACTTTTTCTACCTCAGTAAGGGTTTTATTTGCTTACTGCTCGTCACATCAGTGCTCTGGCCAGTAGAGGGCAGTGGTGCGCCTTTCACTTTTCAAGCTAGTCCAACTCCATCAGAACGGCTCCGACGAACAGCCACAACAATTCTGTCACCTTTTCTGTGAGTGGATGGTTGGATGTGGACTCTTCTGTGAAGCCG
The DNA here is from genome assembly GCF_901000725.2 of Takifugu rubripes. Taxonomy (NCBI): domain Eukaryota; kingdom Metazoa; phylum Chordata; class Actinopteri; order Tetraodontiformes; family Tetraodontidae; genus Takifugu; species Takifugu rubripes. Next base: position 1,564,430 of record NW_021821632.1, on the reverse strand, counting down.
TTGTCCTTCCTGATTGTGTTACAGCAACCCTTCGTGCTCTGTACCTGAGCGATAACGACTTCGAGACGTTGCCCACAGACATTGGGAAGCTGACAAAGCTGCAAATAGTAAGTTATTCTGACTGGGCCAGTGTCCCCAGGACCGGCTCGCTGGTCCTGACTGACGTGTCCTTTTGCTGGACACACTTCTGTACCATTATTGTTCCTCTTTAACTGCACATTGACAACGTCCACTTCCTGTTCCTCTTTTACTCTGCTTGGTCAGTTGAGTCTGCGGGACAATGATCTGATTTCATTGCCAAAGGAGATCGGTGAGCTGGCTCACCTTAAAGAGCTCCACATCCAGGGCAACAGACTGACTGTCCTGCCCCCTGAACTTGGTAAGGTCCCCATGCAGGCACACAAAGGCGCCCCCCCTCCCTTGTAGCACCAGCGTGTCTGCCTGTCTGATACTGTGCTGCTCCTGTACCCACTCGGTGGCGGTCTGTCACTTCCCTTTGGGACTGAGGTGACTTGTGTCATCACTTCCTGTCTATTTGTCTGCAGGTAATCTGGATTTGACTGGACCAAAGCAGGTGTTTAAGGCAGAGAACAATCCCTGGGTCACCCCCATCGCCGACCAGTTCCAGCTGGGTGTCTCTCATGTGTTTGAGTATGTTCGCTCAGAGACCTATAAATAGTAAGTAGGAATAGATACTGAAGCAGAAACCAAGTGTGTGTGGGCTCCAGGGTATAGAAGATGTACTGTCACACACACACACACACACACACACACACACGGATGTGGATGAGCTCTTCATCAGAACTTGATGATATCGGTGCAGCCCAGAACCTTCTGTTCAACCTTCTGTCTCCTTCTGTGCTGCAGCCTCTACGGCAGACACATGCAGGCCAACCCAGAACCACCGAAGAAGAGCAACGATAAGAGTAAGAAGATCAGCCGCAAGCCTCTGGCTGCCAAGAACAAATGAGCAGAAGACAGCAGAACCTCCGCAGCCCTGTGGACGGACGGACGCACGGACGGACGGACATGCATGCATACAGACAGGCAGACAGGCATACAGACAGACAGGCATGCATGCATACAGACAGACAGACAGACATGCATACAGACAGACAGGCAGACAGGCATACAGACAGACATGCATACATACAGACGGACATGCATACATACAGACAGACAGACGGACATGCATACAGACAGACAGACAGACAGACAGACAGACATGCATACATACATACATACAGACAGACAGACAGACAGACATGCATACAGACAGACAGACAGACAGACAGACATGCATACATACAGACAGGCAGACAGACATGCATACATACATACAGACAGACAGACAGACAGACAGACATGCATACAGACAGACAGACAGACAGACAGACATGCATACATACATACAGACAGACAGACAGACAGACAGACAGACAGACAGACAGACAGACAGACAGACAGACAGACATACATACAGACAGACAGACAGACAGACATGCATACATACAGACAGACAGACAGACAGACAGACAGACATGCATACATACATACAGGCAGACAGACGGACGTATATTTCTGCTGGTTTGATGCACCTCTGGTGAATAGAATGTCTCTGTATCCGGTGCCTTGGACATGACCTGACGTCACGTGTCACATGACCTGTGACCTGACGTCACAGGTCATGTGACACGAACCTGCCAGGCCTCAGCTGTCACCAGGGGTGACGCTGGTGTGTTTCTGCACCAGCAACACGGCTCTTTTCACCCTCGATGAAGGAGCCTTTACTGACTTTATGATATTTCTACAGCTAATAGCATCCAAGGCCTCAGCCGTGCGTCTCTAAAGCTTTTACCGTGTAATAATGTCATATGTATCATTCCTGGGGGGGTCGTCTTCCAACAGCAGATTGAGGGAGGGGGGTTTCCTCCTGCACAGGTGTTGGCTGCTGTGCGACTGTTGACCTCGTTAACCTCAGCGTCGGCTCGCTCGCTCGCTCACTGAACAAAATGCCTTTTTATACTCCTCATAATCGCTTTGAAATAAAGCCACCACATGTGGATTCTTCCCCACAGTCCTGGCAGCTTGTCCGCCTCTGTGTCCATCTACAGGTGTCACCCACTTCATAGCTGTGACCTATGACCTTTGACCCTGCTGACCCCCTCATCTGTTACACTAACAGCTTCTTAAAATGAATGTGTCTCTATGATCTCTGTCTCCCCTCTCGTCCCCTCTCCTCTCCTCTCCCTCTCCTCTCCTCTCCTCTCCTCCCCTTCCCTCTCCCCTCCTCCCCTCCCCCTCCCCTCTCCTCCCCTCCCCTCCCCTCCTCCTCTCCTCCCCTCCCCTTTCCTCTCCTCTCCCTTCCCCTCCCCTTTCCTCTCCTCTCCTCTCCCCTCTCCTCTCCTCCCCTCTCCCCTCCCCTTTCCTCTCCTCTCCCTTCCCCTCCCCTTTCCTCTCCTCTCCTCTCCTCCCCTCCCCTTTCCTCTCCTCTCCCTTCCCTCCCCTTTCCTCTCCTCTCCTCTCCTCTCCCCTCTCCTCTCCCCTCCTCTCCTCCCCTCCCCTCTCCTCTCCTCTCTACCCAGCCCCCCCCCCCCATCAGCAGGAGGGTCCCCCTACCTGAGCCTGGTCCTGCTCCAGGTTTCTTCCTGTTAAAGGGGAGTTGTTCCTGCCACGATAGCTTGTTGGGGGTCAGGCCCTGGGATTCTGCCGAGGGTCTAGAGCCTCTTTAGAGTGTAACAGATGCTGCTAATTAAAGATGAACTGAACAGTCACACACAGACTGGAGATGTTCCACCGGTTTGGTGGCCTGAGATGATCTGCTGAAGCCAGAGGTTTGATCCACTGGTGGAGGAGGTCTCAATCATCATTTTAGAACAAACCACTCAATCAAATTCTAGAAGAAGAAGCAGGAGGTGAGCGAGGAGGGCAGACCAGGGCTGAGGCTATACTGGTGGCCAGTATACACCAGTATAGTGGTCCAAGCTGGTTGGCAGAGCTGCTGAAACGCCCAGAATCATTCCGATGAGACCAGCTTCATTTCTGACATTCGCTCAACAACCTTTCACCAGAGTTGAGTTGCTGATGTGGACCACCACCCCAGGACCCCCACAGGTCTGACGTGGCCCATAAATGATGGCCTTGCTTTCCCTGTACTCTCAAACGTTTGTGGATCCAAGTGCAGCAGGGAGACAGAAGAGCAGGGGTCCAAATCCTGGAAGCTAACTCGGATCATAGACGGGATCAGGATCGAGAGCTTGAACACAAGCGTGACGAAGACTCTGGTGCTGAAGGGGGAGGCGGCTTAAATTGGCGTGAAGGTAACGAGCTGCAGGTGAAAATGATTGACTAGTTAAATGAAGGTAGAACTAGTCACAACCGGGAAAGGGAACTACCGACCCAAACACAACAAATCACAGGCGTGACACCAGTGAGCGCCCACATTTCTTCATCAGGTGGATTTAAGAAGCACCTTCAGGACTTGAGAGGAGGCGTCCCACAGGTGTGTTGAGACAGTCTAACATCAAATCAAGAGGTTTCAGAAGCACCTGTGTCTTTCCTGGGAAATAAGCCAAGAAAATCTCCAGGTTTTCAGCTCTCGTAGGCGTTCAGATGCTTCCTTCAACCTCCCTCGAGGATCAGACGAGGGGCACCTGAGGACTTGATGGTGGAGCTTCTCCTTCTTGTCCTGCACTCGTCTCTCCTGGATGTGCTGGTGTGGTTCTAGAACGGCCCACAAACATGGACATGTCTTCAGTGAGGATCCCTGCAGTGGATCCAAAGACCTGAAACATCCGACTGAGCTTCGTTTCTGGATCTGCTCGTCTCAATCATTCACTGAGAGTTTGGGGTTCGTTTCAGGTGTTTCAGCAGTTTCACCGCTTTAGAATCAACGCAATAAAGCATCAAACACACTCTTGTTTGTACAGCTTCTTTCTTGGTGACTTCATTTTAATGGGAAAATATTCAAAGTGTCTTAAAGGAACAAAATGGAAAAAAACAATAACTCAGTTTTAAAGATGGAGAAATCCAGAATCAATGATCTGAAACAACTGAAAAATGTCATTTGAGCCGTTTTCTGAATCCAGGAGCCCGATGAGCCGGCGGTTCTTCTCGCTCTGGACTTTCAGTAAACTGTGCAGTTGGCCGAGGAACGCTGCGTACACAGGAAGTCACTGGTGACTTCTTTATAGCCGCTAGCTTCAGTCAGGCCACTTCCTGTGAAGGCAAAACACAGGAAGTGCGCATGTCAACACAAACAGGAAGTGTTCTCCTTCCATCAACATGTAACAGCAGTGATGGTGTTCCTCAGGCAGGGGGGCCCGAGGAACACCTGAGGCAGGTGTCTACGACTGCACAGACGACTGCACGCAGACGACTGCACGAAGACGACTGCTCGAAGACGACTGCACAGACGACTGCACGAAGACGACTGCACGAAGACGACTGCACGCAGACGACTGCACGAAGACGACTGCACGAAGACGACTGCACAGATGACTGCACGAAGACGACTGCACGCAGACGACTGCACGAAGACGACTGCTCGAAGACGACTGCACAGACGACTGCACGAAGACGACTGCACGAAGACGACTGCACAGATGACTGCACGAAGACGACTGCTCGAAGACGACTGCACGCAGACGACTGCACGCAGACGACTGCACGCAGACGACTGCACGAAGACGACTGCACGAAGACGACTGCACAGACGACTGCACGAAGACGACTGCACAGACGACTGCACGCAGACGACTGCACGAAGACGACTGCACGCAGACGACTGCACCCAGACGACTGCACAGACGACTGCACGAAGACGACTGCACGAAGACGACTGCACCCAGACGACTGCACCCAGACGACTGCACAGACGACTGCACGAAGACGACTGCACCCAGACGACTGCACAGACGACTGCACGAAGACGACTGCACGCAGACGACTGCACAGACGACTGCACGAAGACGACTGCACGCAGACGACTGCACCCAGACGACTGCACAGACGACTGCACGAAGACGACTGCACGAAGACGACTGCACGCAGACGACTGCACCCAGACGACTGCACCCAGACGACTGCACGCAGACGACTGCACAAATGACTGCACGCAGACGACTGCACAAATGACTGCACGCAGACGACTGCATGAAGGCGACTGCACACAAACGACTGCACGCAGACGACTGCACAAATGACTGCACGAAGACGACTGCACGTAGACGACTGCACGCAGACGACTGCACAGAAGTCGCTTGGGTGCCGATCATGTCGGTTCCTATCGTCATCATCACATCATCGTCATGTTTAGATCCTGCATTGAGCTCACCTTCCAGCAGGTTATAAAGGTTACAGTAGTTGGTTCCATGGTCTTTCACAGCATACCAGGTCTCAGAGATGGACATGGCCTACAGCACACACACCCACACACACACACACACACACACACACACACAAAGTGGGAGTTTAGGAATGGATTGTGGTAAATCGGCCTTGTTTCGATACTTTTCTGATTTAAAACACTGATTTAAATCACTTTCTGATTAACGGGTGGAGACGGGAGATAAACCAGACCCTAGAGAGTGTGTGGGCGCGCGCGCGTGCGTGTGTGTGTGTTTGCATGCGTGTGTGTGATAAATAAAATCATTTGTGGTCATTAAGCTGGCCTGAGTGGTGACTGGACCAGTACAGAATGGGGGAGGGGGATTAGGTGTGGTGGAAGCTGGACCCAGTTTAAACTCTGAGGAACATTTAGCTTCGGTTGTTCTCATGATGGGGTAAAAGAAAAAACCTACCGAAACATGACAGCAGGTGAAGAAGTGGTAGGGGACCAAGCGGAAGTTGATGTTTTCCACATATCTCCTAAACGGGCTCACGTGTTTGGCTGTGATGAAGTGGACTGAGGCCGACTGGAGCTGCAGAGAGAAGACAGGAAAGTCCCATCAGCACGTCTCTGGTTCTCTGTCCCATGTTCAAGATCCAAAGATCCTCCAAGAGTGCTGGCTCAGTGACATCTCAGCAGCACAACCAAGGTTCTGTTCACCAGACAAGCTTCCAACAGAACCGTTGCTGTTGTCTATGGACGTTCCTTCTCCGTCGTCTCGACAGTTTCTCCTCACACCAAGAAAGGTGTGAACCATCACCTTATCGTGGTGGAGGAGTTTGCGTACCCTAATGAGCCTGGGAGCTTTGCTGTCCGGGGCAGTTCTTCCCTGGTAGGGCCTCCCAAGGCAGATTGGTCCTAGGTGAAGGGTCACATAAAGAATGGTTCATAAGACCCAACATGGCACAGCAAAGAGGGAAGCAGCATACCTGGCCCGGAGGGTTACCGGGGCCCCACCCTGGAGCCAGGCCTGGGGCTGGGGCTCGATGGCAAGCGCCTGGTGGCCGGGCCTACATCCATGGGGCCCAGCCAGGCCCAGCCGAACCAGCTATGTGGACACTCCCGTCTCCAGTGGACCCACCACCCGCAGGGGGAGTATGAAGGGTCCGGTGCAGTGTGGATTGGGCGGCGGACCAAGGCGTCACTTGGTGGTCCGATCCTCGGTTATGGAAATTTGCTATTGAAACATGGAACATCACCTCTCTGGTGGGGAAAGAGCTGGAGCTTGTGGGGGAGGTTGAGCACTATCGACTAGATATGGTCGGCCTCGCCTCCACACATAGAGTCGGCTCAGGAACCGAAGTCCTTGAGAGGTTGGACACTCTTCTATGCTGGAATTGCTCAGAGTAAGAGAGCGGGGGTGGGCTTTTGGCTTGCCCCCAGACTCTCTAGCTCGACGTTGGGGTTCTCGTGGTCGAGCAAAAGGGTTGCTTCCCTACGCCTTCGGGTCGTGGAACGGGTTCTGTGCGTATGCACCAAACGATAGTTCAGAGTACCCGCCCTTTTTGGAGGACCGAGGACGGACGCTGGACAGTGTCCCATCATCATCGTGCTGCTGGGAGACTTCAACGCTCACGTGGGCAACGACAGCGTGACCTGGAAAGGGGCGATTGGGAGGAACGGTCTGCCCGATCAGAACCAGAGGCCCAAATGCTTAGAGAGGGTCTGTTGGAAACGCTTGTTGGAGGAACCCGTGAGGCTGGTCTTCAACTCCCACCTCCGACAGAGCTTTGATCGTGTTCCGAGGGCGGTAGGGGACATTGAGTCTGAATGGGCCATGTTCCGCTCTGCCATTGTCGAGGCGGCTGTCGCTGTGGCTGCAAAGCCGCTGGTGCTGGTCGTGGCGGTAATCCCCGTACCCGATGGTGGACACCAGAGGTGAGGGGAGCCATCAGGTTGAAGAAAGAGGCCTACAGGTCATGGCTGGTCTGTGGGTCTCCAGAAGCAGCTAACCGGTACTGGTTGGCTAAGCGGGTTGCGGCCGAGACAATCGCGGTGGCAAAAACTCCGGCGTGGGAGGAGTTCAGTGAGGCTATGGAGGAAGACTTTCGGTCTGCTCCGAGAAGATTGTGGCAAACTGTCCGGCGCCTTAGGGGTGGCAGGCGGCAACTTGCCCACACCGTGTTAGGTGTGCATGGGGAGCTGCAATTATCTGGCGGTGTAAGGAATACTTCCAGGAGCTCCTCAATCCTACCAACACGTATCCTCAAGGTGGAACAGAGTCGGATGACCGGGAGGTGGACCATCCAATTTCTGGAGCGGAAGTTGCCGAGGTAGTGAAACAGCTGCCCGGCGGCGGAGCTCCAAGAGCGGATGAGATCCGCCCGGGTTATCTTAAAGCCCTGGATGTTGTAGGGCTGTCCTGGTTGACACGCCTCTGCAACATTGCCTGGACATCGGGGGCAGTGCCCTTGGACTGGCAGACCGGGGTGGTGGTCCCTATTTTTAAGAGGGGGGACCAGAGGGTCTATGCCAGGGTGCTGGAAAAGAGGATTAGACTGACAGCTGAACCTCTGATCGAGGAGGAACAATGTGGGTTTCGCCCCGGTCGTGGAACCATGGATCAGCTCTTTACCCTTGCTGGGGTGCTTGAGGGGAGTTGGGAGTTTGCCCAACCAGTCCACATGTGCTTTGTGGACTTGGAAAAGGCCTATGACCAGGTCCCCAGGAGCATCCTGTGGGGGGCGCTCCGGGAGTATGGGGTGGATGGTCCCTTGATAAGGGCCGCCCAGTCCCTGAACCAAAGGAGCAGGAGTTTGGTCCGGATAGCCGGTTGTAAGTCGTACTCGTTCCCAGTGAGGGTTGGACTCCGCCAGGGCTGCCCTTTGTCACCGGTTCTGTTCATAACTTTTATGGACAGAATTTCTAAGTGCAGCCGGGGAGTGGAGGGTGTCGAGTTCGGTGGGCGGAAGATCTCGTTGCTGCTTTTTGCGGATGACGTAGTTCTTCTGGCGCCATCGAACAGGGACCTCCAACACGTGCTAGGACGGTTCGCGACCGAGTGTGAAGCGGCAGGGATGCGGATTAGCACCTCCAAGTCAGAGTCCATGGTCCTCGCTCGGAAAAAGGTAGAGTGCCTTCTCCGGGTTGGGGAGGAGGTCCTGCCCCAGATGGAGGAGTTCAAGTATCTTGGGATCTTGTTCACGAGTGAGGGTAGGATAGAACGGGAGATCGACAGGCGGATCGGAGCGGCGTCAGCAGTGATGCGGGCGCTAAACCGATCCGTCGTGGTAATGAAGGAGCTGAGCCGGAAGGCAAAGCTCTCGATTTACCGGTCGATCTACGTCCCAGTCCTCACCTATGGCCGTCAACGCTGGGTGATGACCGAAAGAACAAGATCGCGGATACAAGCGGCTGAAATGAGTTTCCTCCCCAGGGAGGCCGGGCTCAGCCTTAGAGATAGGGTGAGAAGCTCGGACATCCGGGAGGGGCTCGGAGTAGAACCGCTGCTCCTCCACATCGAGAGGAGTCAGCTGGGGTCAGCTCAGGCATCTGGCTAGGATGCCTTCCGGACGCCTCCCTTTAGAGGTGTTCCGGACATGTCCCACCGGGAGGAGGCCTCGTGGCCGGCCCAGGACTAGGTGGAGAGATCACATCTCTCACCTGGCTTGGGAGCGGCTGGGGGTCCCCCAGAGGAGCTGATGGAAGTGGCCGGGGAGAGGGCTGTCTGGGCACCCTCCTGAAGCTGCTGCCCCCGCGACCCGGATCCAGATAAGCGGGAGAAAACGAAGCGAAACGAAACCAAGAAAGGGTTCACAGAATTTCACATTTAAACACAGGTGGGAGTGTGTGTGTGTGTGTGTGTGTGTGTGTGTGTGTGTGTGTGTGTGTGTGTGTGTGTGGTGTGTGTGTGTGTGTGTGAGTCTGTGTATTAGCAGGGTTGTGTTGCCTGGCCTGGTGTGTGTGTGTGTGTGTGTGTGTGTGTGTGTGTGTGTGTGTGTGTGTGTGTGTGTGAGTGTGTGTGGTGTGTGTGTGTGTGTGAGTCTGTGTATTAGCAGGGTTGTGTTGCCTGGCCTGGTGTGTGTGTGTGTCTGGTGTGTGTGTGGTGTGTATGTGTGAGTGTGTGAGTGTGTGAGTCCGTGTATTAGCAGGTTTGTGTTGCCTGGCCTGGTGTGTGTGTACTAATATCAGATATCTAGTAATTAGTGAGGAGATGCTAACTAGGTTGAGGCTTTAGCTTCCTTCCATAGGCTGTTTAGCTGCATGTGTGAAGAAGTGAAGAGGTTTCGATGAAGCTGTGGATTCCTGAAGAATGGCAGCTTGATGAAGAGTGAAAGGCGAACCTTGTAGAGGCACTTCTGTCCTCCCGTGGAGCAGCTCGCTCTCGTTGTCCACTTTCTAATCTGTGCCACCAGCAATTCATAAACCGCTTTACAAGGAACTCCAAAATACCTGCAGGAGAAGATGTTCACCATCAGAAGGCTTCAGGAGGGTCACCTGGCTGCTCCCCAACATGATACAGGAAAATATCCAGCACCAAATGTCCAGCTTCATAGATACACGTGTATAGCACAATAGAGTACAGTACAGTCCAGTCCAGTAGAGTATAGTCCAGTATAGTAGAGTACAGTATAGTACAGTACAGTACAGTCCAGTAGAGTATAGTCCAATATAGTAGAGTACAGTATAGTACAGTACAGTACAGTCCAGTAGAGTATAGTCCAATATAGTAGAGTACAGTATAGTACAGTACAGTGTAGTCCAGTACAGTATAGTAGGGTATAGTCCAGTATAGTACAGTCCAGTATAACATAGTAGAGTACAGTACAGTACAGTACAGTATAGTCCAATATAGTAGAGTACAGTACAGTCCAGCACAGTACAGTGGAGTACAGTATAGTACAGTCCAGTACAGTATAGTCCAGTCAGTACAGTATAGTCCAGTCAGTACAGTAAAGTCCAGGACAGTAAAGTATAGTCCCAAAATAGTTTAATAATAAGCAAATAGCAGGTAAAGCCTCAAAAGTCCAAAACATCGGGTCTGGAATGATCCTTCAAAGATCTCTGGAAAGAGAGAAGCACCCGTTCAAAGGAGGTAAGAAAAGAATGGGTACCATTCAGCTTTGCACTGGGCGTGTAGAGGCCCGGCTCTGCAGGGACCAGGGGTGCAGCCCAGAGCCAGGAGGACCGTCAGGAACCAGCAAGCCGGATGCATGTTGTCAGAAGAGGTTTCAGCAGAAGAACTCAGCAACACAAGCAGAGTCGGCTGAGGAAAAGTCAGAAAAACAACAATCCCATGATCCCATCATGTGCTTGAAACCTCCTAAATTCAATTTACTTGTGAGCACAACAGAGAGAGGAAGTCCCTCAATCAGAGGAGATCAGCAGCAGCCGCCGCCTCTGTAGTGGGGCCACTGCAGCCCCCCGGGCCACAGGAGCCCGGTGGGCCTTCCCCACACAGAACCTCCTTCAGAATCCTCAGTCTGGAGGTTCTTTCCCTCATTTCAAGCCTCATTCAGACGACTCACATATCGGCCACAGCGCCCTCTACAGGCAGCTGGTGAAACCACAACCTTCTTGCTGAGTGCATGTAAAACAATCATCTGTGGTTCTAGGATCGTGTTTCCGTGCATCTTTACCTTTAACGAGTTAACGAGTGCAGAGAATCTCTTCATTGTGTCTGAGACGTTTGTTTTTGACTGCAGTAGAAGTTCCTCCTCCAGGTTCTCAGGCTCAGCCCCCCCCCCCCCCGTTTTGGTGCAACAAACTTTTCTTTATTTCCATCTTCTCCGTCGCTCTTGAAGGAGCAGCTTTTTGTGGGGGGTGAGCGAGCACCAGTCCACACAATAAGAGAAGAAAGACAGATGTTGGAAGGAGGATGGAGAGCCGCTCAGATGGGTGGTCCTGCAGGATCGCCAAGGTTACGGCAGTCTGCATCAGGCTTCTCCAGGGACACCACTTCTCCCTCATCAGCCCTCAGGCAGAGAGCAGAGACCTGCACAATGACACAGCCAACGTCTAAAAAACAAGGATTTAAAAAATGTCGGAGCGCGACCTTCAGCATCGATGGCTTCAGCTTCACTATTGGTGAGACAGAACTTTGCTCCGGTGCACCAGGTTCCTGAGCACGTTGCTTCTTTCCTTGACCGACGGTGTCTTTGTGCTGTGGGATGTTTAACTGCAGAACTAGAATGGGAAGGATTTTGTGATCCATGTTGTTCTGCGGGGTTCCCAGACGCCGTTGGCTCCTCAAGGTTGCTGACATCTTCGAGGCGAGATGAACAGCAACAGACGGCTGATTGTTGCCTAGAGGACAACTCGTGTGCGTTCAGTCAGTGACAACAATAATCTGCTGCTTCTATCCTGAACAGGTCACCCGTGAGGGTGAAAGCTCCTGGATGGGGGGTCCAGAAGTCTGAATTACTGAAGTTACTGAATTCATCTCACATGTTTGGGATCCTCATCATGTCACCCTCACAGGTTCTTTCTAGGATAATTGGGAAAACTTGCTCTCATTCAAACGCGTAACCCCAGCTGTCTCAGTGTTTACTGGATGTTGTTGCTATGGAAACCTGAAGAGGAAGGACTTAAGGGAAATGGCTGTGACATCATGTGACAGGAGCCATGACATGTGCTGCTAGTTGTTATGGTGCTACGCTCAGGGAGTCATTAGCACTAATGAAATGGGCTCTTGTTCACAAAGGGAAATCAGCCGTTATTATCTCCTTATCCTCTTCCAGGATCACTTTGGATCCACACACACACACACACACACACACACACACACACACACACACACACACACACGTTCATATATAGATCATTGTCAGTTGTGCTCTTGCCATCACCTTTCCTGAATGCTACAGATCAGAAATGATATTGACTGAGAAGGTTTTAGAGAATCAATCGCATCTCACGATGCCTTTACTTCCTCCTTTACGTCCTCCTTTACGTCCTCCTTTATGTCCTCCTTTACGTCCTCTTTTATGTCCTCCTTTACGTCCTCCTTCACGTCCCCCTTTACGTCCTCCTTTACGTCCTCCTTCACGTCCTCCTTCACTTCCTCCTTTACGTCCTCCTTTATGTCCTCCTTCACTTCCTCCTTTACGTCCTCCTTTTCTTCCTCCTTTACTTCCTCCTTCACGTCCTCCTTCACGTCCTCCTTCACGTCCTCCTTTACGTCCTCCTTTACGTCCTCCTTTATGTCCTCCTTTACGTCCTCCTTTATGTCCTCCTTCACATCCTCCTTTACGTCCTCCTTCACGTCCTCCTTCACGTCCCCCTTTACGTCCTCCTTTACGTCCTCCTTCACGTCCTCCTTCACTTCCTCCTTTACGTCCTCCTTTATGTCCTCCTTTACGTCCTCCTTCACTTCCTCCTTTACGTCCTCCTTTACTTCCTCCTTTACTTCCTCCTTTACTTCCTCCTTCACGTCCTCCTTTACGTCCTCCTTTACGTCCTCCTTTACGTCCTCCTTTACGTCCTCCTTCACGTCCTCCTTCACGTCCTCCTTTATGTCCTCCTTTACGTCCTCCTTCACGTCATCCTTCACATCCTCCTTCAAGTCCTCCTTTACTTCCTCCTTTACTTCCTCCTTTACGTCCTCCTTTATGTCCTCCTTCACATCCTCCTTTAAGTCCTCCTTCACGTCCTCCTTTATGTCCTCCTTTACGTCCTCCTTCACGTCATCCTTCACGTCCTCCTTCACGCCCTCCTTTACGTCCTCCTTCACGTCATCCTTCACGTCCTCCTTCACGTCCTCCTTTACTTCCTCCTTTACTTCCTCCTTTACTTCCTCCTTTTCGTCCTCCTTCACGTCCTCCTTCACTTCCTTCTTTACTTCCTCCTTTACTTCCTCCTTCACGTCCTCCTTCACGTCCTCCTTCACGTCCTCCTTCACGTCCTCCTTTATGTCCTCCTTCACGTCCTCCTTCACTTCTTCCTTTACTTCCTCCTTCACTTCCTCCTTCACTTCCTCCTCAAACCTGCTCACCTCTTTGGACTGGCTGGTTTCCACCTTCAGCACCGTCCATCTGCTGGTCTGGACACTGTGAAATAGTTCCACACTCCACAAGAGTGACTTCCTGAGACCAACTTATTCCATAACAAGAACAAACCTCTGCAATTTAGACTCAGTTGGTCTCATAATAGATACTTCTGATTATTTTTGCAGTTGCCAACAAAGCAGGTGAAAGCAACAGGCACCCGCTGGCCCAACTGACGCGTGAGTTGTTCCCAATCCCACAACAACATTCCTGCTCATAAAGGCCAGAACGCTGTGTTCCGGCTGTCATTTGATCTTTGCTTGAATCCATGTAGGCTCGAGGTCTCAGAATGTTCTGTGCACAAATATGGCTGCGTGCACTGGCAGCAGCAAACGCACTGAAACGCTTGTTGACACGCGGAGCACCGAGGAAATCCTGGCTGATGACCTACCGGTCCCTGAAGAACCTGATGCCCTGGAGAGTGCTGCCATCAGGTTCTACGTTCCACCCCAACACATGCAGCAGAACGTCCAGTCCAACTAATGCATCTGCGAAACCCCCCGGAAATGTTCTAGAACAAATAAGATGGTGTGTGTGTGTGTGTGTGTGTGTGTGTGTGTGTGTGTTACAGGTTACGCTGCCTTGTGAAACAGCTGGACAAAGGAGAGGCGTCTTTGGTGGACCTGAAGAAAAACCTGGAGTACGCTGCATCCGTACTAGAATTCCTATATACTGAGGAAACCAGGCAAGGCAACACACTTCTGGCTAATGCACACAAACACTCACACATGAAGCACAATAGAAGGAGACATTTCCTCTGAATAACAGACCAGAGCACTAGCTGCTGGATTCCTGGGGAGGATTTGGGCTTTTCCATGGAGGAACCCTTATATTGGTGAAACACACCATGGTTCCACAGGAGCGTTGAACACCAGGAGCGTTGAACACTAGGAACTCTGCTCACCAAAGATAAACGTGAGGGAAACAGGAAAAACAGCATTTACAGCCATTCCTGAGAACTACTGCAGGATATTCTCTCAGAATGCTGGTCTACTTGTGGTCCCCAGAGTCTCTAGAGTTAGAATGGGGGCCCGAGCATTTAGCTACCAGGCCCCCCTGCTATGGAACCAGCTCCCTGTCCAGGTACGGGAGGCTGACTCCATCGCTACTTTTAAGATCAGACTTAAAACCTACCTCTTTGAAAAAGCTTATTGTTACTAATTCAGTAGTTCCAGTTACTATCATAGACAGACAAATTATCATACTTAGGGGGTCGTCTAATCATTAGGTCACATCTTAGCTGTGCTGCTATAGGCCAAGGCTGCCGGGGTCCAGAAACATGATCACCTGACAGGCCTCTGTCACCCCCCCACTGGGTCATGGTTTCCTCTCCTCTCCTCTCCTCTCCTCTCCTCCTTCTCCTTTCCTTTCCTCTCCTCTCCTCTCCCCTCCCCTCCTCTCCTCTTCTCTCCTCTCCTCTCTCTCTACCCAGCCCCCCCATCAGCAGGAGGGTCCCCTTACATGAGCCTGGTCCTGCTCAAGGTTTCTTCCTGTTAAAGGGGAGTTTTTCCTTACCTCCTCAATCCCACCAACACGCCTTCCAAGTAGGGCCTGGGGACAGGCTCTCATATCTCCGGGGCTGAAGTTGCCGAGGTAGT
>NW_021821632.1:1516958-1544458 GCF_901000725.2 Takifugu rubripes | reverse complement strand
AACCCTAACCCAGCTCCTGGGTCAGGCCCTAACCCTAACCCTAACCCAGTCAATGTCACTTCCCCACAGCAGCTGCATTTCTGTCGCCCTCGACCAGAGAAGTTTGAGTTGACACATCAAGCATCATGAACATTAAGCATTAGCAAATAATAAGAAACATTAAGTAATGAGAATCAATATGACAAGAATAAATAATATAACAAGGTAAAAGCAAATAAGAGAACTTTAATATACTGGATCTAACAGATACACAAAAATCTTTTCTGTTGGTGCTGCGATTCCTTCCACATCCATGTAAACTATATTACACCTGTCTACATGGTACAGGTAGACAGGTGGGAAGACAGACAGGCCTTTTGTAGACCAGTCATTTGCTTTTGAATGTTTTTTAAATTTACAGATGAAGCCTGTGGGTCTTCCATTTCCTGCCACCCGCTAGCCATTGTTGCCAAGAATGAGCAAATGTTCACACTCCAGTTGAAAGAAGTCAACCAGAACTGAGACCTTTAATGTCTTCCTTGATGTGATGAACCTCATGAACAAACACAATACACAACCAAATACACAACATAACATGTTACATTAACTCACACAGCCATAATAAGTTTATCAAACGTTACAGTCGGTTGTGCCAGGACCCGAAAGCAGGCAACACGCAGTGGCGGATGGTGTCCGAGAGAAGCCTTTAGTGAAGGTTACAAAAGTTGTTTAACCCAAAAAAGGCGTAGAGACCTTGACAAAGTTCAAAACTAGTCCATGAAGGAAAACTCACAACAATAATCCAGAAACAAGTAGTCAGGGTTTCGCTAGGGAACAAAACACGAGTTCAGTCCACACATAGGCGGCTAGATTACCGATAGGCTGCAGGTGCACAGCCCACGGTACCAGCTGTGGCCGGAGCATGGCTCCACCACGCCCCCTGCAGGGAGAAACCCGCAACGGAGCTCCCAGAAGCTGGGAACTTAACATCAAAATTATAATAATGTGCAGCAAACTTGGCAAAACATTGTCTGGAAGTACAACATACCTTGTTCCCACTTTCATCTGAAGCTACAGTAGATACTTTATGTCATTCACATTTAACCGTTTCTCCTTGAGAGGAGCCCACCTTATGGTTCCGTTGTGTTCTGACGGGTTGGGGGTTGGTTGCTTATGCCGCTTTGACTGTGTCACAAAGTCAAATATAAAAATATAAAATATATCAGTGTGTAAAACCTGCAGTGTTGCAGGCAGACGAGTTCAGGCCTGAAAATTATTGCCAACCTTCAGGGAACATGAGGAAGACTGAGCACCAGACTCACATGGAATCTGTATGGGATTAGGTGGTCATTTTAGTTGATGGTCTGAAGCCAAAACCCTTCAAAGAACTCGGCCATTTTAGAGCGCAAACTGTGTGCCTGGTAAGATCACGATCTATATTACTGAAAGAAAGGGTTGGACTCCCCAGGCTGCTGCAGTGTTAGCAGATGGGTGGGGATCACCCAAACCTTTTGTATCCATTACAAAACAGTGGTTGATGGTGTTGGTGCTGTTGTTGCAGCCATACAACCTGGTTATTTGCTACATAAAGGGCCAACATAATGGCTGATACTACATCTCACGCATTCTAACGCTGGGATGTTACAGTAGCTGACTATTTGTGAAGCGATGGTGAAGTTTATTGAGGCAGATGGATGTCTGGTTGATAGATAGATGACCCTGTTGGGTCTGTGTGAGTGGAGCTGGGTTTGGGGAGGGGTGTCCTGCAGAGAGGCCACACCTGTGATCCATTCACACCTGAGCTCCTCCTCAACATAAAATGGCTGCTGTCCTTTGTGCTCCCTTCCTCCCATCCAGCATGCAGGTCTCCTCTACACATCCAGACACTACTGGAACCACTGACTTACACAGTTTATCGGTTTTCTGAACAGTTTCCTCATTTGAATAAATTAAGCTTCATGCAACGCTACTCTGTGTGGTCTCCTGTGTTTCGTCTGAATGTGGAACTAGTTCATGACCTTGTCTTTTAGAGCCCATCCCAACACACTTAATGGAGGATATTCTGAATTTCATCGGCAGTTATGTCTTGACCAGATCATTTGTTCTTTTTAACCCCTGACTTCAAGGTTGCAGTAATCAAAATGTTGCTTCAGAAAACCATCATTCCATCCAGACGTTAATAAGCTGTTGAACATCTTCTCCTTGTGTTTCTCTTGACTGAGTCCCCAAAGCCTTAGCAGAACAGGGAGCGTTGGAATGAAACCAGTCAACATTTGCATTAACTGTGCTGGGGAGAAGGGATGGGACTCGGCCTGAGGTTTTGTATCTTTGCATGTCCAGCCAGAGCTCCCAGATACACCAGTCATGGCCACTTAACCTTTGTTCCTCTGAAATACAGAAAGGTGTGTTAGATGCTCCATCAATGGAAATAACGTAAAGCACTGAGACACAGAAAATCCCAGATTATCTGAGCTTCCTTGCTCAGTTGTTCAGTTCTAAAGCCAGACCAAGACCATCATCATCATCATCATCATCATCATCACCACCACCACCATCATCACCACCACCATCATCACCACCACCATCATCATCATTATCACCACCATCATCATCACCACCACCATCATCACCATCATTATCACCACCACCACCACCATCATCATCATCACCACCATCATCATCATCATTATCACCACCATCACCATCATCATCATCACCATCATCACCACCATCATCACCACCACCATCATCATCATCATCATCATCATCACCACCACCACCACCATCATCACCATCATTATCACCACCACCACCACCATCATCACCACCATCATCACCACCACCACCATCATCATCATCATCACCACCATCACCATCATCATCATCATTATCACCACCATCATCATCACCACCATCATCATCATCATCATTATCACCACCATCACCATCATCACCACCACCATCATCACCATCATTATCACCACCACCACCATCATCATCATCATCATCATCACCACCACCACCATCATCACCATCACCACCATCACCACCATCACCATCATCACCACCACCATCATCATCACCACCACCATCATCATCACCACCATCATCATCATCACCACCATCATCACCACCACCACCATCATCATCATCACCACCATCATCACCACCACCACCATCATCATCATCACCACCACCATCATCACCACCACCACCATCACCATCATCATCCAGCTGCTCAGAAATACTACCTCTAGCATTTTAATGTGTACGTATTTGGACTGTTGTGTAATCTTGTGTCTATTAATCCTTCTGACAGAATGTACAGACGCAGTTCCCACATGGCTGCTCTCAGTTACCCCCCCGGTGTTGTGACTGAGCTCAAGGTACTGGACAGTGTGAGAAGAGCACTGAACATGGCTTTTATTTAATCAATAGCAAATGTACGACAGCTAAAAAGTGCAACACCTTCATTGGAGTTTTTTGAGGATGTCTGGTTGGATTGAGGTACATTTTAGATATTTATTGTTGATAGTAAAAGCATCTGTAGGTATATTGTTTCATTTTGGTATTGTTTTAAGTTTGAAATAATGAAACTACTTTTTGATGTTTAGAGCTAAAATTGCTAGAGCTAAAATACCTGTTTCTCTCTGTTCTAGCAAGTGGACAAGTGGTCCTTTGATGTGTTTGCACTGAATGATGCCAGTGGAGACCATTCGCTCAAGTTTGTCCTCTATGAGCTCCTGACAAGATACGACTTGATCAGTCGCTTCAAGGTATTCGCCTGCCCGCCTGCCTGTCTCTAATATAGTTTACAGCACCCCCCAAACTTCAGGGCCAACATCAGGGAGGTAATGTTGAGCTGGTCCCAGCAAAGAATCTGATGAGGGTGGTGTCATCTGCAGCCTTCAGGAGTTTAATTCTCTTGTGACTGGAGGATGAGGTGCTGGTATATCATCGGGTGACAGGAGGATGAGGTGCTGGTATATCATCAGGTGACTGGAGGATGAGGTGCTGGTATATCATCGGGTGACAGGAGGATGAGGTGCTGGTATATCATCAGGTGACTGGAGGATGAGGTGCTGGTATATCATCAGGTGACTGGAGGATGAGGTGCTGGTATATCATCGGGTGACTGGAGGATGAGGTGCTGGTATATCATCAGGTGACTGGAGGATGAGGTGCTGGTATATCATCAGGTGACTGGAGGATGAGGTGCTGGTATATCATGCAGTGACTGGAGGATGAGGTGCTGGTATATCATCGGGTGACTGGAGGATGAGGTGCTGGTATATCATCGGGTGACTGGAGGATGAGGTGCTGGTATATAATCAGGTGACTGGAGGATGAGGCGCTGGTATATCATCGGGTGACTGGAGGATGAGGTGCTGGTATATCATCGGGTGACTGGAGGATGAGGTGCTGGTATATCATGCAGTGACAGGAGGATGAGGTGCTGGTATATCATGCAGTGACTGGAGGATGAGGTGCTGGTATATCGTGCAGTGACAGGAGGATGAGGTGCTGGTATATCATCGGGTGACTGGAGGATGAGGTGCTGGTATATCATGCAGTGACAGGAGGATGAGGTGCTGGTATATCATGCAGTGACAGGAGGATGAGGTGCTGGTATATCATCGGGTGACTGGAGGATGAGGTGCTGGTATATCATCGGGTGACTGGAGGATGAGGTGCTGGTATATCATCGGGTGACTGGAGGATGAGGTGCTGGTATATCATCTGGTGACTGGAGGATGAGGTGCTGGTATATCATCGGGTGACTAGAGGATGAGGTGCTGGTATATCATCGGGTGACTGGAGGATGAGGTGCTGGTATATCATCTGGTGACTGGAGGATGAGGTGCTGGTATATCATCGGGTGACTGGAGGATGAGGTGCTGGTATATCATCTGGTGACTGGAGGATGAGGTGCTGGTATATCATCGGGTGACTGGAGGATGAGGTGCTGGTATATCATCGGGTGACTGGAGGATGAGGTGCTGGTATATCATCGGGTGACTGGAGGATGAGGTGCTGGTATATCATCGGGTGACTGGAGGATGAGGTGCTGGTATATCATCGGGTGACTGGAGGATGAGGTGCTGGTATATCATCGGGTGACTGGAGGATGAGGTGCTGGTATATCATCGGGTGACTGGAGGATGAGGTGCTGGTATATTATCCAGTGACTGGAGGATGAGGTGCTGGTATATAATCAGGTGACTGGAGGATGAGGTGCTGGTATATCATCGGGTGACTGGAGGATGAGGTGCTGGTATATCATCGGGTGACTGGAGGATGAGGTGCTGGTATATCATCGGGTGACTAGAGGATGAGGTGCTGGTATATCATCTGGTGACAGGAGGATGAGGTGCTGGTATATCATCGGGTGACTGGAGGATGAGGTGCTGGTATATCATCCAGTGACTGGAGGATGAGGTGCTGGTATATCATCCAGTGACTGGAGGATGAGGTGCTGGTATATCATCTGGTGACTGGAGGATGAGGTGCTGGTATATCATCGGGTGACTGGAGGATGAGGTGCTGGTATATCATCGGGTGACTGGAGGATGAGGTGCTGGTATATCTGGAGAAGAGCTAAGGAGAAAGGACATGCTTTTGAGTGGAGACAGTGATGTTTGACCTTCCGCCTGACATGTTTCCCCAGTGGTCTGAGCTGTTTCAACGAGGAAGTCTGTGTTCCACCTGCAGGTGGAGTCAGTTAAGTTGAGCTTGGACAGTCTGTCCCGCTGAAGAACAGGGACTATCATGTTTATGGCAGAGATGAAGTCCACAAACAGGATCCTGGCAGAGGATCCAGGGAAGTCAACATACCAGAGGATGGTTTCTGGTTTCTGGGGAGCTGGGATGATGGTGAAAGCCTTGAAGCATCAATGAGGTGTTGAAGACATCCGTGAATACTGGAGACAGCTGCTCTGCATCATGTTTCGGGCAGGATGGGGGCAAGGTGCCCAACATGTTCCCCATGCTGGTCCCACATTTACTAAAGAGTTCATAGTTTAGGAGCTTGGAACTTGGGCTTTCTTTGTTAGGATCCCTGAAGAATAAACAATATTTATTGATGTTTTCTTGCCTTTGATTCAGATCCCAGTTTCTGCTCTCATATCATTTGTGGACTCGCTAGAGGTGGGCTACAGCAAACACAAAAACCCATATCATAATCTGATACATGCTGCTGATGTCACGCAGACCATACATTACCTCCTCCTCAAAACTGGAATGCTGGTAAGACTATTGACTCACTCACTGTCCAATGTTACGTGTGTTTCCACTGAATAGTGGGTTTGTGGTGGACGTATCAGCCAAATCCTAGTGGAGGAGTTTCCCCTGTGATTTTGGCCGCCCCTCTCTTTGTGTGCCTGGTCATAGACCTTATAATCCAACAACAGCTCCAGAGGCGTCTTCACCTGAGAGCAGCTTCCAGATCATCTATACCCATAGATCCTTCACACCAGGTCACCCAAAATCAAAAGGACTAAAGACTTTTTTGTCTGAATAATTAAGAGGCTCTTGAAATGCACAAGATCATCTTGCATGACAACTTCTCGGTCAACTCTGTATGAGATCAATTAGCTCAACAATAAAGACGATCTAAGCAAATGAGATAAAGATATGGAAGAGAACAAGTATGACCACTTTGTCATGATCACTGTGGCTGATCCTCCAGGAACTGTAGGAGACACTCACGATCTTTACATCCCCTCCTGGCAGCACCAAGAAATGTTTATATGATAGTCTTCTTCTGCTCCTCACCTCCAACTAATTTGTGGTGGGATGTGAAACTTGCAGGTGCTAAAGCTACTTTAGTGGTTGTCCTTCTAGAAATATCACGTCACCCCTACGTCATACCGTGAGTGTTCAGTGTGTCCTTCTTTCTTGCAGCATTGGTTATCTGAGTTGGAGATCTTTGCCACAATTTTTGCAGCTGCCATTCATGACTACGAACATACAGGAACCACCAATAACTTCCATGTTCAAACCAGGTATTATTGCAAATTGTACAGAATAATGTGAGTTCAGCAATATTTCCATTTAAACTCATTTGATTCCCCCCATTTTCCAGGTCGGATATTTCACTTTTGTACAACGATCACGCCGTTCTGGAGAACCACCACGTCAGCGCTGTCTATCGTCTTCTGCAGAATAACGATGAAGTTAACATACTATCAAATCTTTCCAAAGATGACTGGAGGTAAGAAAAGAAAAAGGCTTTGAAGTTAATACCAGCTCATGCGTGCTTGCATGTCCATCACTATTATTTGATTTCTAATTTGATTGAGAAGCATTCAGATTCAAATTTACATTTATCAGACACTTTTATCCAAAGCATCCTACAGAAAGAGTCACTAAAGCCACTCTGCCATTGAGACCAATGTAAATGAAATGCTAGCTTCCAGTCCTAAACCATCTGGTGCAACTACCAACTGGTAGAGCAGAGCCATTAGGAGAGGGAGAGAAGGATATAAACTGGAGAGAAGGAGAGATGAGGAGAAAGAGAAGTTTTTCTGATGTTGAATCAGTTAAAGCGGCACCACCGGGAGAGTGAGGCTACACGATCTGAAAAAGTCAGTTCCACATCAATCGTGACTCCAAGCTTTCAAAAGCTTTGGAAGAACAAGATAGCAGGTATCAGTTCTGAGGAGGTGGTTGTTCAAAGGTACAGTTATGTTCTTTACAAGCTGCACAGTTGTGATATCCTCTGTCCTCAGACCCTGGTCGGGTCAGGAAAAACTTAAAATCAAACCCTCTTAGGGAAAAAAAAAGATTGTTATAATTATTGACTGTTAAGATAATTTTGTGCACTTTGGCTACATCTCTGTGTATTTTGCAAATGCAAAAGCTTTTATGGTGAGAAAGAAACAGAAATAATGACAATGTTTTATTCAAGTAAATCACAGAGTTGAAGTGAAAA
Organism: Takifugu rubripes; assembly: GCF_901000725.2. NCBI lineage: Eukaryota > Metazoa > Chordata > Actinopteri > Tetraodontiformes > Tetraodontidae > Takifugu > Takifugu rubripes. The sequence goes on along the minus strand of NW_021821632.1, from coordinate 1,536,546 downwards.
AGCAACAGTATTCACCAATCATCAACAATGATCAGCTCCTGTTAGCATTCCAACTAGCAAATGAGCCATCATAAGTATACACGTAGTCTTGCTCTCCAACCTTTGCACACATTGTCAACATCTCAATAACAATAACCGAATGTTCCATTACATATTTAAGTGAGCTACGTCAATAACCCAAGAAGAAGGTTCTGGGACAGCAGTCAGACCAGTGGGTCGTGGGCGATGAGACAGCACGTTCAGTAAAAATGATGATGATCTGTGTAATGGGACAATGCTTTAAACCAGTTTAAGACGAGATTAAATCAGACGCTGAGTACTGGGGAAGGAAGACCACAGTAGGAAGTCCATCACCCTACGCTGGGCGGATTGGAAAATGGTTGACCTCTTTCATATTGTGAAAACAATTGGAAGCTAAAATAAGAGAAGAAGAAAGCCCTCCTGATCTATACCATAAACGTTTGTGGTGATCCGTCATGAGAGGAACAAGAGGAAAGAGGAATGGGAAAGACAGCAACTAGAAATGACATCTGAAACATGCACTGATACACGTGAACCTTATCTGACAACCAGAGAGAGGTGGCGGGGGGGAGGATACGGCTTCTGGACTACCCCTACCCCTACCCCTACCCCCCAACCCCAACCCCAACCCTGTTTCACCATACAATGTGCTTGTGTATCTGACTGCCATTCATGCTTTCAGAGAACTTCGTAGTCTGGTGGTAGAGATGGTGCTGGCCACTGACATGTCCTGCCACTTTGAGCAGATTAAAGTCATGAAAAGCCTCCTGCAGCAGCCTGATGCGTGAGTATCTCTTATTTTAGTCACTCCCATCTGCAGGCCCTGGAGTGGGAATATCTACCTTCCTAACCTGCCCACAGAGGAATAAAACAGGTTGCTGTTTGTAAATGCCATTGAAATATGCTCGAGATTCAAAGGTTTGTGTTGCTACTTTCTAAGAAAGCTCGTCATCATTGTAGATTCTAGTTCAACAAATTTAAGGCAAATTTCTAGGAGGAAGATTAGAGCAAAATACCCACAGGAACTATGAGTAGAATGGATTTTTGGCTGAAATGAAAGAGACACTCACAGGCTCACACACACACACACACACACACACACACACACACACACACACACAGGTGCGTGTAAGAGTAGCATAGCCTGCCTGTAACTGAGTGACTGCGCTTGCAGGATAGACAAAGCCAAAGCCTTGTCCCTGCTGCTTCATACTGCTGACATCAGTCACCCTGCAAAACCCTGGAGCCTCCATCACCGCTGGACCTTCTCTCTGTTGGAGGAGTTCTTCAGACAGGTGATCACACTTTACAAGCTGGAGATGCTTTTTACAGGACATTAACTACTAACCCTAACCCATTTAGTCCCCAAACTTGCGTGTGACTGGGTGTTCCCAGTCTGCCCTGGTCAGCATCTGTCAGACATGAACCTGTGGCGGGGTCATAGGGTCAAGGCCCACTGATGCAGGTGGGGGGTTTGAAGGCTGTCTGAGCTTACAACAGGCCTTCTGTGTTGGGAGTATGCGCGCCATATCTGTGGCTCCGGTTTCCTCCACCATCAAAACGTGACGCTTGTCCATCGCCCCCCCACATCCAGGTTGCTGCTCTAGTGGCCGACCGGTCGAGGGTTAATTGCCCCCACAAGGACAAATAAAGTTAAAAAAAATAATCCTAGATCTCAGTCCAATAGAGCTTCAGTGGATTCTAGCTTCAACAGGCAGGACAGTCTGGTGTCCTGGTCTTGGTAATTAAGGGCCACAGTTAAGAGGGGATCAACACAAAATTAGGTAGGTGGTCATAACCTTATGTCTGAAAGCTACGAATATTAAATCAAAATAAACCATAAACCTGAAAAACTACTCTAATGAAACCGTTATTTGCACATCAGGGTGAATTAGTGTTCTTGAGTATCTACAGTGACTAACTAAATAAATTAGCTTCTGATGAGTCTTTTTTATTATTAGCAGAAACAAAACCGTGATCATCGTATAACAGGTTTTGATATGCAGCTGAGGATATTTTTAATTCAGTAATGATCAGCCTGCCATAAAGTCACTTTCAAAGAGTTCCACTTTTTCAGGGTGACAAAGAAGCAGAGCTGGGTCTACCCTTTTCCCCTCTTTGTGACCGCAAATCCACAATGGTAGCCCAGTCCCAGATTGGTAAGGTGAAGGAATGTAGTTCAAGTCAGAAAATGGCTGAACAGGAAATGTGTCTGTTGAAATTAAATTCTGAGTTGGAATTCCTACAGGATTCATCGACTTCATTGTGGAGCCAACTTTCACTGTCATGACAGAAATGATTGAGAAGATAATGACCCCCCTCATGGAGGAGGCATGTTTGCTGGGCCTGGATGGCTTCAGACGTTCAAGGTCAGTGATTTTTGAGGTAGGTCTACCTGTCTGACGCTGCCTAACACCCAGGCGCTGCGGGGATGGTTGGGTACCTTCAGAGCAGCTGCCCATTTTTGAAACCACCTCGGGAACCAGTCGCTTTGACCGTCTTGTCTTGTCTTGTCTTGTCCCGCTTTTTACGGATCCGGGTCGTGGGGGCAGCAGCCAGATGCCTTGACTTCCCTCTCCCCAGAAATTTCTTCCAGCTCTTCCAGGAGTATTCCAAGGTGTTCCCAGGCAATCCGAGAGACATAGTCTCTCAGCATGCCCTGGATCTGCCTCAGGGGGCTCCTCCTGGTGGGACATGCCTAGAAGACCTCCCTAGGGAGACGTCCAGAGTTCATCTGCAACAGATGCCTGAGCCATGGCACCTGACTCCTCTTGATGCGAAGGAGCAGCAGCTCTATTCCGAGCTCCTTCCGAGTGACCCGAACTCTAAGAGAGCGCCCAGCCACCCTGGGGAGGAATCTCATTTCCACCACTTGTATATGCGATCTTATTCTTTTGGTCATTACCCAAATTTCATGGTGAGAATAAGAACATAGACTGACTGATAAATCGCCTTGTGGCAAAGCTGTCTCTTTACCAGAATGTTCTGGTACACCGGCTGCATATCTGCAGGAGCTGCACCAAGCCGCCTGTCAACCTCACGCTCAGTCGTGTACAAGACCCCGAGGACCCCTCCACCTGAGGCAGGACTTTACCAGCCTGGAGAGGGCAAAGCTCCCTTTTCACATTGAGAACCATGGCCTTGGATTTGGAGGTGCTAGTTTTCATCCCAGCTGCTTTGCACTCAGCAGAAAACCGCCCAGGACATGCTTTAGGTCCTGGTTTGATGAGGCCAACAGGAAGACGTCATCTGCAAAAAGCAAGGATGAAATCCTGTGGTTCCCAAACCGGACTCCCTCCGGCCCCTGACTACGCCTAGAAATTCTGGTGTTAAGCCAAGGGAAGTCAGAAACAGGATCCAAAATGAAGACAAGGACCAACCTGACCATGAAAAGGTTTATTTTCTAAAACAAAAGGTTACAAAAGGGTAAAGCTGCAACAGGTGGGAAATGTGCAGGTAAGCGAGGCGGATCTCAGCAGCACTGAACTGGGAACTGTGGAAAAATAGGAAAAGAAGATAAAGGTTATGCAGGTAAATCTCACAAGGAATGCAGACTAGCAAAAGTTTGATTTCAAAAGGGGAGCCAAGCGTTACCACAGAGGAACTACAACGATCTGGTGATGAGAGTAGGAGCAAGTCGCTCCTTAAAGCTGCCAAGTCAAACACCCCAGATGGGCTGCGGGTGAGGGAGGTGGGGTTTCAGACCTGCCTGCCAGGGAGAGGAGAAAGAACCAGGAAAAACACAACAAAAACCACTGAATCCTAACACCAGGTGTTGAGCCTACAGGAAGTTGGGCCCGTGACGCTGCACCCGGACGGTCCCATGAGAACAGATTTGGCCCCCAGGAGCTTGCCACAGGCCTGCATCCAGAGTGAGGCCCCAGTAACGCAACTTCGGGCGACGTAAACGACCTTGATTGTGTGATCTTCATGGTGTGTTGGTGAACCACCCTTAGTCTGGCCCATGTTTGCCATGGGAGGCGCAGCCAGGGGCATAACAGTCCCAGACAACCGAGCTCCCAGGCTTATCCGGGCACACAAACCCCTCCACCGCAGTAAGGTGTTGGTTCAAGGAGGGGGCGGTTGTTTTAACCTCATGGTTTAATTAGTTACGTTAGTTATGTTTCCTATTTTAACAACATCCGCAAATGTCTCTTTTCAATTTGTCATTTAACTTCTATTGACTGAAAAAATGTTTGGGTTTTTTATTGAACTGTAAACTTCATTTGAGCAAGAAAAAATGTTGTTTATGAAACAACGAAATATTTTCCCATTTAATTTGCTTCCTGGCAAATGCAGCAGAATCTTGCTAAATCCAGAAACGGGATACGTTTGTCCTGCTCAAAGGTGTTGAAGCTCAGAAGGTTTTTGGAAAGGTTATGGATATCAGCGATATAATATTGAATGAAATTGAATTTCAGTGGTAAAGATATTTTGTTGTAGAACTAAGTGCATTATTTTATATGACCATTATTTATAAGAATGCCACACTGTGACTGTATGAGCTAATGCACCATCTGGCTAACAGCTCCAGTGGTTTTGGAATGTGTATGTTGATGACACGAATGTCTCCACCTTCTACAGTGTCAACAGTATTAGCTGTAGTGATGGAAAGAGTACGAAATCAGATGGAAGCTGCTCTTTGGCCTCAGTGGATTTTAACAGTTTCAAAGCCACTTGGATCCGAGAGGTTCACCAAAACAAAGAGACATGGAGAAGCCAAGCAGCTAAAGGTAACAGCACCAACTCATTTCTATCCATAACTTACAGTAATGTTACAATACTGCCTTTATTCTGGACCAGGATTCATATTTTGAAGCACAAATTGAAGACGTTTTAACTTCGTATGGATGTCATGTGATGCCCAAATAGTGGCATCAGATAACGTGTGTGCATCTGTGTGTGTGTTTGGTGGTGTTATTAGAATTGGAGGAAGATGCTCAGAGGTGCCAACATAAGAATGGGATAAAAGAAGAGAAATTTATAAGAAAATTGCTGAATGTAACTGACAAAATCCTGGAAATGAAAAGTGATAGACAGAAGGAAAAACAGGAGAACGAAGGAGGAGCCAGGGATCCAGGATCAGGTACAAATCACACAACTGTCAGTCAGTATCTTGCAGGCCCACAGGATCTCAGCTTGGCCATCTTTGGATGTGTGTGTGTTTTTACATGATACCAGCTACCAACACGTATCCTCAAGGAGGAACAGAGTCAGAAGACCAGGAGATGGACCATCCAATTTCCGGAGTAGAAGTTGCCGAGGTAGTGAAACAGCTGCCTGGCGGCGGAGCTCCGGGAGCGGATGTGATCCTCCCGGGGTATCTTAAGGCTCTGGATGTTGTAATGCTGTCCTGGTTGACACGCCTCTGCAACATTGCGTGGACATCAGGGGCAGTGCCCTTGGACTGGCAGACCGGGGTGGTGGTCCCTATTTTTAAGAGTGGGGAGGGTGTGTTCCAACTATAGGGGGATCACACTCCTCAGCCTCCCTGGGAAAGTCTATGCCAGGGTGCTGGAAAAGAGGATTAGACTGATAGTCGAACCTCTAATCGAGGAGGAACAATGTGGGTTTTGCCCCGGTCGTGGAACCACGGATCCCCTCTTTAGCCTTGCTGGGGTGCTTGAGGGGAGTTGGGAGTTTGCCCAACCAGTCCACATGTGCTTTGTGGACTTGGAAAAGGCTTATGACCAGGTCCCCAGGAGCATCCTGTGGGGGGTGCTCCGGGAGTATGGAAGGTCCCTTGATAAGGGCCGCCCAGTCCCTGAACCAAAGGAGCAGGAGTTTGGTCCGGATAGCCGGTTGTAAGTCGTACTCGTTCCCAGTGAGGGTTGGACTCCGCCAGGGCTGCCCTTTGTCACCGGTTCTGTTCATAACTTTTATGGACAGAATTTCTAAGCGCAACCGGGGAGTGGAGGGTGTCGAGTTAGGTGGGCAGAAGATCTCGTCGCTGCTTTTTGCGGATGACGTAGTTCTTCTGGCGCCATTGAACAGGGACTTCCAACAAATGCTGGGACGGTTCGCGACCGAGTGTGAAGCGGCAGGGATGCAAATCAGCACCTCCAAGTCAGAGTCCATGGTCCTCGCTCGGAAAAAGGTAGAGTGCCTTCTCCGGGTTGGGGAGGAGGTCCTGCCCCAGATGGAGGAGTTCAAGTATCTTGGGATCTTGTTCACGAGTGAGGGTAGGATGGAACGGGAGATCGACAGGCGGATCGGAGCGGCGTCAGCAGTGATGCGGGCGCTTAACCGATCCGTCTTGGTGAAGAGAGAGCTGAGCCGGAAGGCAAAGCTCTCGATTTACCGGTCGATCTACGTCCCAGTCCTCACCTATGGCCGTCAACGTTGGGTGATGACCGAAAGAACAAGATCGCGGATACAAGCGACTGAAATGAGTTTCCTCCGCAGGGTGGCCGGGCTCAACCTTAGAGATAGGGTGAGAAGCTCGGACATCCAGGAGGAGCTCGGAGTAGAACCGCTGCTCCTTCACATCGAGAGGAGTCAGTTGGGGTGGCTCGGGCATCTGGCTAGGATGCCTTCCGGACGCCTCCCTTTAGAGGTGTTCCGGACATGTCTCACCGGGAGGCGGCCTCGTGGCCGGCCCAGGACCAGGTGGAGAGATTACATCTCTCGCCTGGCTTGGGAGCGGCTGGGGGCCCCCGGAGGAGCCGATGGGTGGCCAGGGAGAGGGCTGTCTGGGCATCCCTCCTGAAGCTGCTGCCCCCGCGACCCGGATTTGGATAAGCCGGAGAAAATGAGACCAGACCAGCTACTTGTCTGTAATGTAGCCACAAGAGGGGTACAAGGCAGTGCTTTATTGTGCTGGTCCCAAGCCCGAATAAATATAGAGGGTTGTGTCAGGAAGGGCATCCGATGGAAAACTTTTGCCAAATCAAACATGCAAATCAAACCTATGAGCTCCATACAAGATTGGTTGAGGCCAGGGTTAACAACGACCGCCATCAGTGCTGTTGTACGGGATGCCAATGGAAACTGGACTACTGTTGGTCGAAGAAAGAGAGAAGGAAGGTGTGTCCGTAGGAAGAGAGAGAAGAGGAACGCCAAGAGTCTAGGACTGAGAGTAGGAAGTAGGGCAGGTTTAGTATCCGGGAGTGGAACGCAGAAGGACAGATGGTGGTTGACTTAGTTATCTGCTGTAAGATGGAGTATCTGTTTGTGAATGAGAGGGAGCCAAGTGGGAGAGTGAGGTTACAGGGACAAGAGATCAAGAAGGTGGAGGCTTTTAGGTACTTAGGGTCAACAGTCCAGGGCAACAGAGAGTGTGGTAAAGAGGTGAAGAAGTGTGTAGAGGCAGGCTGGAACGGGTGGAGAGTTTCAGCTAAAATGAAGGAGGTGTCCAAGACTGTGGCGAGACCAGCCATGTTGGGTGGTCTGGAGACAGCGGCAGAGCTGGAGGTAGCAGAGAGGAAGATGCTGAGGTTGGCTTTGGGAGTGGGCAGGACGGAGAGACTCAGGAAAGAGTCCATCAGAGGGACAGCACAAGGAGACACGCTGGATCATGACACCCTGTATTTTATTCAGATGTCCAGCTGAAGCAACAGACCCAGAAGCACAACAGACCCAGCTACTGTGCCGGTTCCTACGGGCTCTTCAGAATAAAGGTGTCGGACTTCCAGCCTATTGATGCCAGAGCAAAAGCACGCAAGTTACAGAACATATCCCTGCGGTACCGGAAGAGACTTTAGTTACTCTACACTGTTGAAAATGGATCCCTGCTTCAGTAGATCACATCTGAGCTTCATTTGAACCTCTGCTCATCGTGTCTTAGTCTCTTCTAATGTCATTTTTATTTTCTTGCTTAAAGCAAATTCGTTTCCGATCATTATAACTGTAGATTAAAGGTCCCATTTTCTGCTTCCTGTGTCATGTTTTTATTCTTTAAAGTTTGAACAGAACTGCTCTGAGATCAGGGCCTGAACAGGAGTCGGGATGATGAGGAATCCTGGTGGGACGTTTGGATACAGGATCAAACTTTCTGCACAACAGGGATGATAATAGCGGTCCAACACAGTCCGCTTTTATCTTCAGAATTGCTCCAACAAGGTCGCAACAACCCACATTTTAGAGTGTGCCACAGGAATCTGAAGCCCCACAGAAACTTTATTAACGAGACTTTTATGTTACGGAAGCTGCAGAACCAAACCGAGTGGATCAGTGTTTCAAACATTAAAAAAGAGTTTTTCGTGTGTACGATTCTAAACTGTTGACATGAAGAGACGTCTGAACTCGTAGGAGGCTGCAGAGTTGGTGATGGTCTCGATTTCCTGCTGTTACAGTCCACATACTGGAGAACAGGGTTAGGGTTAGTATTTAACGTAGCAATCGTTAAACACATTAGCATCTGGGAACCGCTAACCCTAGCACAACCCCAACCCTCACATCACATATGACATCAGGAATCACGTGATTTTACATTTGCTCCCCCCCCCCGTCACTGCTGTAATGTTTCCTTCTGTCAACAAACAGTGTGTGCTAAACTCTGTGCTAAACTCTGTGCTAACTCTGTGCTAAAGATTCTCTTCCACTCGGATTAAAGTTCAACCTACCTTTAAACTGGAACACATAACCCTCCACAGCATAGCCACAAAGCTCTTCTGTTCCCTGGGCTCAAGGATGGAACCCCAAAATGTGGCCCAGCTAGTTCCTGACAGCTGATGGGTGTTTGTGTAATGGTGCCAAAGAGGGGCGGGGCTTAACTTTGGGCCAATGGTGAAACTGGAGAAGACTTAAACAAGTAAAACTGGAACTAAAGTCTCTCAAGACTTAAACATGACGAAATCTTTAACAAAACAATAAGTGATCTAATTAAATGTAGCTTATTTTTATACAATAACATTAGATTTTTTCACATTAATAAGTCTAAATAAAAATAAAGCAAGGGGTAATATTATCTAAAGATAAAAGTTATGATTAAAAATTGTACATTTATTAGCTATTGACATTGCTGCTATGCTACATTGCATCCAATCAAACAATATTGAGGAAGCCCAAAAGCTAACGAGTGTTTTTATTCATTCACGTATTTATTCATTTGTTCATTTACAGCAACTTCCACTGTTTTCCCTTTTAATTAGTTGGAATTTGATTATAATTGCACGGAAGCATATTTCCAAAAACAAGAGCAGGAATCTGACGAGTGGACGCTTTGAGGACCACTGAGACAATTCTGACGCGCTGTCAACAAGGTGAAACCAGCAGCCGGTTCAACCGGGACTCTTGTGTTACAGATGAATGTAAGAGAGAGAGAGAGAGTGACTGGAAGATCAACGGAAATTCACTCTTTGCCACCATTTTCCTCACTCTCAGAGTGGACCAGAGGATTGTCCACCTTCAGTTGTCTCACTCCTGTGGAGGACAGACTCGGGTTAGTGTCAATGACAGAACTGCTGAGTCCAGTTGGAGTGTGTGTGGACCAGGACCAGGACCAGGACCAGGACCAGGACCAGTCAGCACCATGGGAGGACCGTGACTGAACCCTGAGTCCTGTGAGAGAAACAGGATCTTTTTCCCATTCAAGCACACAGATGACATAAAGCCTAGCCTCACCTAGCCTAGCCTAGCCTAGCATGGCGTAGCTGCCTGCTTCCTGCATTCTAGCTGGAGTCATTATCCACATCTATATATTTAGAAATACATAAATTCATGTCTATTTATGAACACATTTACTGAACATGAGCTCCCCAACACTGAAGAACCTGACAGGGACACAAACTACTTGTTCTGCTTTTTATATTAATATTTTATACACACACACACACACCCCACACACACACCCACACACGCACACACCCCCCCACACACACACACACACACACACACCCCCCACACACACACACACACACACACCCACCCCCCACACACACACACCCACACACCCACACACACACACACCCCCCCACACACCCACACACACACACACACCCACACACACCCACACACACACCCCCACACACACACCCCACACCCCCCCACACACACACCACCCACACACACACCCCCCACACACCCACACACACACCCCCCACACCCACACCCCCCCACACACACACCCCCCACACCCACACCCCCCCACACACACACACCCCACACCCACACCCCCCCACACCCACCCCCCCCACACACACACACCCCACACACACCCACACCCCCCCACACACACACACCCACACACACCCCCCCCCACACACCCACACCCACACCCCCCACACCCACCCCACACACACCCACCCCCCCCACACACACACACCCCACACACCCCCACACACACACACCCCCCCCCACACACACCCCACCCACCCACTCAGCAGGAGATGGTGGCGTCCTCATTCAACATGGAAACATGAAGACCACAGTACTCCTGCTTTCACCTGGAACATGTGGAGGACACGTGAAGATGGGTGTATCCTTCCTGCGGGGCTTCTTGCTTCTGGTGTCTTGGTCCTGCTCCTCCAGCTCCTCCAGCTCCTCCTGCTCCTCCTGCTCCTCCTGCACCTCTGCACAGAACCCTTCCTCTTCATCAGGTCTGACTTTCTGGTCTGGAACAGAACAAGACCTGGTGTAGGTTTCTGCCTGTGCAGCTCATGCTCCTGACTGAGGGTCTTACAGTCCGCTCCTTCCTGCGTCATCTTTCGTCTTTCAGGCTCCAGGGTCGACTTCATCCAGCCTGTCTTCAGAGGAGACCTCGAGAAGTTTCTGCACACATGTTGGAACACGCACGAGTCACAAATGAAGATGATTGACAGCAGCAACCAGCTCCTCTTCCTCCTTCTGTGAGGGGAATGATTCCTAAAAGGACATGAAGAAGAAGAGCGCACGTCCTTACCTCCAGCCAGCCGGCACAAGACACCCACTGGAGGACAGAGAGCCATTTAAAACAGTGTGTGGGGGGGGGGGGGGGGGCGATAGGGGAGGGACAAGGGTGGGGGAGGCGTTAGGGGAGGGACAAGGGTGGGGGAGGGAGGGACGGGGGGAGGAACAAGGCTGGGAGAGGGAGGGGGAGTTGCTCCATCATGTGTTGGTGAAATGATGAACTAATTACCAGATTAGTGGGTCCTTGGCTCCATACCAGCATCAGCAGAGTGATTCTATAGTCTAATTGTCTTATTGTCCTCGTCTCACCTCACTCTCACCAGGACGGGACCTTTTATTGTCCTCGTCTCACCTCACTCTCACCAGGTCGGGTGACCCACCCACCCACACACAGCAGTGAAGTGGCTCCTCTGGCCGTGGTGGCTCCTCTGGTCTGGTGGCTCCTCTGGTCTGGTGGCTCCTCTGGTGTGGTGGCTCCTCTGGTCTGGTGGCTCCTCTGGTCGTGGTGGCTCCTCTGGTCTGGTGGCTCCTCTGGTCTGGTGGCTCCTCTGGTCGTGGTGGCTCCTCCGGTTCTGGTCTGCTTCTTCTTCTGGTCTGGTGGCTCCTCTGGTCGTGGTGGCTCCTCTGGTCGTGGTGGCTCCTCTGGTCTGGTCTGGCTCCTCTGGTCGTGGTGGCTCCTCTGGTCTGGTCTGGCTCCTCGTGTGGCACCTCTGGTGGTGGCACCTCTGGTCGTGGTGGCTCCTCTGGTCGTGGTGGCACCTCTGGTCGTGGTGGCACCTCTGGTCGTGGTGGCTCCTCTGGTCGTGGTGGCTCCTCTGGTCGTGGTGGCTCCTCTGGTCGTGGTGGCTCCTCTGGCCGTGGTGGCTCCTCTGGTCGTGGTGGCTCCTCTGGTCTGGTGGCTCCTCTGGTCGTGGTGGCTCCTCTGGCCGTGGTGGCTCCTCTGGCCGTGGTGGCTCCTCTGGTCGTGGTGGCTCCTCTGGTCGTGGTGGCACCTCTGGTCGTGGTGGCTCCTCTGGTCTGGTGGCTCCTCTGGTCTGGTGGCTCCTCTGGTCTGGTGGCTCCCCTGGTCGTGGTGGCTCCTTCTCTTCCTCGGTAGCATCTGGATGTGTTTTATAGATTTTCATGTAAATGCACCAACAAAAGCATCATGACATTCATTCCAGTGGTGTCAATTATTTTATTCATGGTTCTTTCTCAGCAGAAGCCTTTTAGAGTCACTGAAACATGCAACCGTGAGAGATGTTCTCAGACGTGCATGGACGAATGTAGCGTCTTCGTTCCCAGAACACCTGCTGCCATCATGGCTGCTTCTTCAGCTGATCTGAGGTCAGTAGCTCCATGAAGATCAGAAGTGGTTACCATGGTTACCATGGTTGTGATCACCAGCAGGACTTCAGTCCATTCACTCGTCTGAAGGGTTTCCTTCAGGTGTCTCACCAGGTGGGGCCACAATCTAACTGAAACCTAAATCTAAACAAGCCAGCCAGCCAGTCTGTCAGTCAGCCAGTCAGTCAGTCAGTCAGTCTGCCAGCCAGCCAGCCAGCCAGTCTGTCAGTCAGTCAGTCAGTCAGTCAGTCAGTCAGTCTGCCAGCCAGCCAGCCAGTCTGTCAGTCAGTCAGTCAGTCAGTCAGTCAGTCAGTCAGCCAGCCAGTCAGTCAGTCAGTCAGTCCGTCAGTCAGTCAGTCAGTCAGTCCGTCAGTCCATCAGTCCGTCTGTCAGTCAGTCAATCAGTCAGTCTGCCAGCCAGCCAGGGTTCCATTAGAGTCCAGGTGTCCACAGGTCCAGGGCAGAAGATCTGAGCTGTCTGCTGCTGCTATGAATGAAATTGAGGCCGGAGGGAGGAACCTGCTGCAGGTCCAGAGAGTCGGAGCTGAGAGCAGAGCAGAGCCTGCTCATCCAACAGTCGCTGCATCTTCTAGACAAAGAAGAGGGTTGATCAGAGAGAAGCACGAGAGCAGAGCGGACATGAAGCTCTCAGACATCTACCCCTTTCAAGGTGCCCCCGCTCAGATGGCCCAGCTGGTTCAGATGGCCCAGCTGGTTCAGACGGCCCAGCTGGTTCAGCTGCTTCTTCAGCGTTCCAGCCTCCTGCTTTACAGCCTCTCTGAGCTCCTCAACCTCTGAAGCCTTCTGCCTGCACACAGTTCCGCTGGAGTTGGTGTTACTGAAGCACTTTATGTGCACCATCTCATCAAAAAGCTCGACACAATCATGAAATTTACCAACCCTAATGTGTCTTCATCAACAACAAATGTGTCACGTGCACATGCGCACGCCTCATGTACTGTGTGGAGCTTTTGAGAGATGACTTGTAGTGGTGAGCACGTGCCTGTCTTGATGAGAGAGGCGGCTGAAAACTACCGCCTGGTCTTCAGCGAGATCTTCCTCCATGTTGCTGAGGACAGAGCAGAACTTCTCCAGACAAAGATTCAACTCCTCCAAGTCGTTGAAAGGGAACTGTGAAGAAGCAAATGTGTCGGTCCACGTTCATGTCCACTCACATCCTCCTAACCCTAACCCTAACCCTAACCCTGACCCTAACCCTAACCCTAACCCTAACCCTGACCCTAACCCTAACCCTAACCCTAACCCTAACCCTAACCCTGACCCTAACCCTAACCCTAACCCTAACCCTAACCCTGACCCTAACCCTAACCCTAACCCTAACCCTAACCCTGACCCTAACCCTAACCCTAACCCTAACCCTGACCCTGACCCTAACCCTAACCCTAACCCTAACCCTAACCCTAACCCTGACCCTAACCCTAACCCTAACCCTAACCCTAACCCTAACCCTAACCCTAACCCTGACCCTAACTCCCTCTACCTTACTGGACTATAGCCCACTTTCTTTCTTAGACCGCTCAGCTTCTGACTATGTTCTGATATTATGGGGAAGCAGCCTCAGCAGGGGGGGGCCATGCACTCTTCTCCAGACCACTTCCTAGGTGTGACCTGGGTCTCCTCCTGGACAGGCATGCCTGAGACACCTCCCTGGGGACGTATCTGGGCCAGGTGCCTGAACCAGCTCTCCAGGCTCCTCTCAGGTGTCTCAACCCTCTAAGGCCGAGCTCTTGAACCCAGCTGAGGGGTCGGAGCCCAGACAAAGAGAATTTCACAAATTTTGAGCTGATGGTCGATACTTGTAGGAGTCCACATTGTTCTGTCACTGAGCTGTAATGATGCTGCTATGCTAATAATCCATGCTAAGTGGCCAAGGACAGATTTAAAATAAAAAATCAACCACCTAAAATGATTAACATTTATTTATGGAAGAAAAATGAAGAGTGGAAGAGAAAAGAACGAAGAAGGGTCTCGCGTCAGCCTCTACATTCATGTGTTAATGAGGCCCTGGTTTTGAAAGGTTTCCATCTGCGCTACTATGGCGACGATACAACAGATGCTATTTATATGAAAATGCAAAGCTAACACACGACACTCAGTGCTGTTATAATTATTGATGCTGGCATAAAAAGATGGGAAAGTGTTCTTGACCGTCCTATCATTGAGTTTTCAGAGAGCAGGCAAATAAACAACTGTTTTTTTCCACAATGCGAAGTCCAGAAAGGACGTATGACGCTAAAATGTTGCTAACTGCAACTATGGACATTCATGCAAATTCTGCTGCAGATATTAAAATGGAACAATGGCTTAAATAGCAATAATAGTATATAAATAACAGCTGTCTTGTTCACTTCTTTCATGATCTAAAAAGATTTATAGAACTGAAATCTGCGTTGCGGCCCAAGAGGACACCTAAAGCGCTGAGTCCACTGACGCCTCATGTCCTTGTCCTTGCATGTCCTTGCATGTCCTTGCATGTCCTTGCATGTCCTTGCATGTCCTTGCATGTCCTTGCATGTCATGTCCTGACTGAAGCATTACTGCTTGGTTTTAAAAGTCACAGCAGCATCGTGCACAGAGGTACTCACCGGACTCTTCCCAAAGGTTGGCTGGATGTTGTAACTGTCCTGAGGGCGGCAGCAGCAGCAGGGGCAGTGGGACGTCATGTTGACCAGCCCTTGCTCCTGCAGGTGGTTTTCACCTTCACTTCTAGGTGGATCCACCTCCTCATCAGGCCACAGCCCTTTAAGTCCAGGGTCTGACATGCTACAGTTGTTTCTAGTCATCCCAGTGAAACAGTTTGGTGCTACTTTATGACTCTGTGTTCTTTCTGGGGCACTTTTGGATGCTATTGCTCTTTTTGGGATTGTATGAAAAAGCCCCCGCATGAACATGTTAGTCAGAATGTTTCGTTTGATGTGCAGGTCGGTCCATGACTGCACAGCACGGAAAGGAGTGGAGGTGTCCAAGGGGAGAACACTGGGAAGACGGGTGCATTTTGAATTTGTTACATAGGGAATATCCTTTCTGTGGACAATGTGCGAGGCAGGTGGGAGAGACATTTGCAGGGAAATATCACGGCTTGAGGACAGAAAGGGGGGTGAAGTCAGGGAAGGGGGCGCATCTCTTGCTGGTGTGTGGTCACTCTCCGTTGATGGAACAGAGGGCAAAGAGGAAGGCACGAGTCTGCCTGTAGATGGAACTAAAGGCTCAGTCCCAAGTAATCCATTGGAAGCCTCTTGGCTCTGTGAGTCTTCGTGCATGTGGTTCGGGCTCAAAACCTTAATGGGTTCTGCCCAATAGACTAACCCTTCAACATCATGGAAAAAAGCCTCCACATTTTCACTCTCCAATTCAGGGTCATTTGTCTCAAACACCACGTCTAAACTGTCTATTTCTATGAGGTCCATTGATGGACAAAATAAAAGACTTGTTGGTGTCTCGGAGACATTCATATCAGTTTGCTGAACCTTTCTTGCCTCTTCAAGTTCATGTTGTTCTGGAAAGTACTGTGGACTGTGTAAGAGTGTGTTTGTCTCTGTTTCAGTTGGGGTGCACACTTCCTCAGAGTGTGAAGTCCAAGCTTCTGATAAACTCCTCTGGAGTGTGTCTTCCTCTACCACAGAGCTGTTTCCACACCTTGGAAGACTGTTCCAGGTTTTTTCTGAAAAGTCTTGGCTGTCCTGTGGGGAGAGGATTGGCCCCATCGCATCTGAATTTGTTTCTGAAGTCGTATCTTTAAGAGACTTTGTGGCTAAAGGAGGAAGGGATTCCAGAACAAGAAAGGAAGTATCTGGATTGTTCTCATAAAACAGAAGGGCCAGAGAAGGGTCTCCAACCTTTATGTCCGTGCCTGAGCATACACCTGGACCTTGAGAGAGGGACTCCTTTTGAATGGAGCTATGTGAGGGTGACTCTAGAGCTGAGCAAACCATGCCAGTGGCTCCTGCCTGCATGCTCGGAGGAGTCCCGGAGCACAAAGAAACTTGGGAAGAATTCAGATCATTCAAATTTGGAGACGTAAAGGTGGATAGAGCAAAAGAAGGCCACCTTTGCCCTTCGGATCCTTGAAGGTTAGTAGCGAGCTGGGATGTTCCAACATCTTTATCACCAGTTAGGAGAAATTCTGCATTTGATTGAAGTGTCGGGTTGTGAGGGGTAACCGAGAGGTTCGACAGGGTATTAACAGGGAGAACGTGAGCTACACTCCGTAATTCACCAAAAGAGGGATGAGGAGGAGGGTACATGGGCAATAAGTCTGAGCCAGTCTGACTGGGGTCTGGCAGGTTCTCTATATCTGAAATTTGAAAGGCAGAATTTGGGAGACATGATAATTCAGGAGATACAGATGGTGGAGCTTTTGGAGAAAGGAGAGACTGGTCAACAGCAGCTAAGGGTGGAGAGACCAGAGAAGATGGTCTTTCAGTGCTGGTGTCTTCAATGTTTGTACCACCTGACAGAGACTGTTAAAAGACAAAGGAGGGTCAGACAGCCAGATACGATACTTCTCTACACTCATCCAAATGATCTCAGCCTTCACGACCTTGGTGGGTTGAGACACGAGTGGGAGTTCCTCCGGCGTAGCAACACTGTCGGACTGGCAGTTGTTGGCCCACGTTATAACCTCTTCACCTTAAAAAAAAGGTAAAGGTGACTATATGTCAATTGTATTCAACCCCAGCAGATTTGGAAAAACTCATAGTAGCAATAAGAAGAAGGAGAAAAAGGAGAAGAACATCCACCTCTCAGCCCAGTGACCAACAGACTGAGCTACCACTACTAAAATAGCAGACTTTTGAAGGGGACATTTATGATCATTTTATGCAGGCTGACATGCTTCCTTGATGTCTAAATGAAATGTTAGTAATGTGCTTCAGGTGAAAAAATGAAGGATTGATCACAGTGGGACTCTACTGTGACCATCACACCCACCACAACCTGCACCGGTAGCTGTGGTTGTATGGGAGGAGATACCCAGCAACCGTTGTGAGATGATCCACATACGTAAATATGTGTCACAGTTTTGCATAATATGTCCCCTTTAATCACAAGTAAAATAAACATTCGGAATAACAACATTTCTACGGTCTTGTAATCATTTAATTGTCACATCTTTATGTTCTAAGTGATGAACAGTTTTGGAGAAAGTTCTCAAAAAAGCTTACATATTACTGTCAATGGAAAGTATAGATTGCTTAACCATAAAAGTTTACATCAATTATACCGTGCAGCTAAATGACATTAATTCAATGTCATTTAGCTGCACGGCACCCTGCTGTGGACGAGATCGAGACCGCTCTGGCTTGGTATCTGCTCCACTTTGACCAGGATCACAGGAGTTAATGTTCCAGTCGACCGTCATCTTTTATTGTAGGGAATCTTTTGTAGTTCAACTCAAATTCATGCAAGGTGCTCTATGTGTGGCCCTTGAAAAAATCCTACATTCTCTCAGAAAATTAGTTCAGACCCTTTTGGAAATTTGGCACATGTAGATTATATCGGCATCGGCACATATTTTACATCAAGGAAATGAATGTCGTTGTTTTGTATTGGGATTTATGTGGAGTGGGGTTACTCGGTAACCTTTAGTTATGTTTGTGTGCTGTTGCTATACTGATAGGTTTGGACACATTGCATATATAAAACTGAAAATATAAAAAATAAAAGGAGATGGACACTGCTAATGGGTCCATGAGATCACCTCGTTATGAAGACCCCACCCACGTGTAAGTGGTACTATGGTGTAAAGGAGAACCGATATAGCTGGAAGGTAGTGTGTGGAGCCGATACTGTCGTGGAAAAGCACTACACGGTCCCATTCCTCACATGGCCACTAATTATGTGTTTAGTCTGCCATTGCTTGCTGACTGGCCTGGCCTGGCCTGGCCTGGCCTTTGTAGACGACCTGGTCAGTAGTGGTCTAATTAGAAGATCTCTAGTAATTTAGCATATTTTATTCGGCAACGTACCAGTCTTGGCCAGGATGCAAGCTGCCCTCTTGTGTTCAGCATTGTTCCTGCACACAGTGGCACCATTTCTCAATTATGCTACGTGTGATGTCCAGTTGCACCGTATTTACCTTAAACTTTCACTTTGGGTGTCACTTTGTCTTTTAATTTGAGTCACTAATGTCTAGATCTTGGCATTTTAGAGCAAAAATCACTAAAAGGCTGAGAATTAATCTGAAAACTACTGAGGGTAAATGGCCAGAAATATGTGGTTTGTGAGAGTTCCCCCCCCCGTCCCCCCCCCCATCTGTGTCTTGTCTGTGTTTCCCTTGTCTGTCTATTTTCTGGCTGGGCGGAGCGGCTTCCAGACTCTCCCCCATCGGCCGATCGACACACACCTGTAACTGATCTCCAGCCAATTGTCCACAGCAAAGCGAACGGCAGGTGTGGACAATTTGTTATTAATATATTTTCTTCCATACATCTCCATCTAGATAGATTCCATATGAGTGAGTCTGTTGACAGGTTGACCAGTGACTAAATTAGAACGTGACAGGCCGGAACATCAATGTCATCGTCACAGAAACAAACTGCGTGGCCCAGGGTCCACATGCAATATAAAAGGGACTTATGTTCACCCCGCAGTGAGCTGGGAATGTGCCCAGGGTCTACCATGCATCTCACCCAAAGCCCACCACCGCCGCCACCACACCAGCCAGCCGCTACCACCGCCTCCACCACCACCACCACATCGCCACCGCTTACCGCCACCCACAACCTATCACCACCGCTACCACACCACCACCATCGCCACCGCTACCACCACCACCACCATCCACAACCGCAACCACCCCGCCACCCATCACACCGTCCGCCACCACCCGCCGCCGGCTACCACGCCGCCACCAACCACCACCACCATCGCCACCGCTACCCACCACCACCATCGCCACCGCTACCGGAGAACCAACACCCCGCCACCACCAATCGCACCGCTAAACCAGCCATACACCCACCACCATCGCCACCGCTGCCGCCAGCACCATCGCGCACCGCCGCCGCATCACCAGCACCACCACCATCGCCACCGCCACCTCCCATCGCCCACCCGCTACCTACCGCCACCACCATCGCCACCGCTGCCGCCCAGCCTCATCGCCCACCGGCCGCCGCCATCCACCACCAGCCCCCCACCACTATGAAAAGTCTAATTAATACTTTGCTATGACCCACCAGCATTTACCACCTCTTTCACTGTAGCTCCATATCACTTTATCTTTATCCAAACTATGGATCTAAAATGAGAGTGGGAAAAAAGACAACATTAATGGAAAAGTGGATACTGCTCAGATAATAATATATTCTCTTACCTTTGTAATAGAATGTGAACAACAATCCTAGTTGATCATACAACACACAAACAGGAAGTGAACAATCCTGACTTTCCT
>NW_021821632.1:1511958-1514458 GCF_901000725.2 Takifugu rubripes | reverse complement strand
CTAGACTGAGCTTTCCATGAATCTTCTATTCCTTCAGACAGAACGTTACTTTCACACTCGTACTTATTCAAATTTTTAAAGTGTGATTTATGAATAAGTTCATTATAATACTCATACATGGATTAATGAAACATTCATAGTTAGGGTTAGGAAGATTTGCTCTGTCTGTCTCTGTAGTTCAAGTTAAAAGCATGACATTAATTTCAGGACCGAGTCTAAATCCACTTAGCACTTACACCAGGGGTCCACTAGGACATCCCTTCCATCCTGTCTCCAGCGATTCTTACAAACACCTTCAGCCCACGCTGGCAGCACTGACTTATTTACTGGCAGTCAGAAATACCAGAGCAGCTGGAACGACAGTAGCATGCACACCCGTGTCTTCTCTCTGCTCATCAGCTCAGTCTGTTCGTCCCACGGGTAGTTAAGCCACCCTGTCACTTTTTTATGCTCATGCCAGACCTTCCGCACGTGTTTGTCAGACAGATTTCTCAGTGAACCTTGTCTGTTCCTGACCAGCCTGTTGTGTCCCCATCCTGGTAAACTGCCTTATCTTTTGTTTAACCTAAGGTCTGCCTGCTCCCTGCCTATCACCGTCTGCCTGAGTTGTCCACCTTCTTGGATTTATTGCCCGAGTCCCGCTACCTCATCCAATCTCTGCCAGTGTCCTGGACGGACATTTGTTGGGCAGAATAACCCACCTGACCCCCCAAGTTTGCATGCTCACAGCTGGTTCACAATTGGAGACAATAAAGTTCCTGCATCTTCCTTAAGTTTGTGTGTTGCTTGTTTCCTCCTGCAGGAGGCGTGGAGGAGCAGATATTGGCAACAGCTGGCGCTGCAGGCAGGGGCACCTGTCGGCAATCTACATCCGGCCACCCACCTTTTTATGGATGGTGCGCCTGTCTACCAGTGTCAGAGAGTTTTGGTGTTTCCCCATGGTCGAGCTGACTCTTGTTCCCTCATCATTGGTTATTTTCAACTCATTGATACGCATCTTCCTGCTCGTTCGAGGTCTCCATGCCACCTTGCTGGACTGGAGAACGCACAGGACCTGACTCCTGTGTTGGCGCTGCTCTGATGGATTGTCCCTATTCAGTGTGTATACAGTATGTGGTAAGAGGATGTATTTCCCCAGTTACAATCCAAAAGCGACCTTCCTCAGATATTGTGTCTTTGGTATCTCAATCCATCACCTCAGAAAGTGCTGCTAAGGGGAAACGCACCGACTCTGGAAGCCCGGGGGTTCTCCAGCTGTCCCACTGTCCCCTGAGGACAGGACAGATATCTAGACCCGACACAAACCTTGTTGAGAACGGCCCCTCACGTGGAAACACTGAAGTTGTGAATTACAAAGAACAATGGGAGCAAGAGATAATGACAGAAAAAGAAACTGCTGTTAACACTAGAAGTCCCAGCATTTTTCTGTCTACATAGAAGACCCACATAGGGGCCATTTGGCCCGACCACTTTTTTTTTTTTTACTATTTTTAGCACAAAAATAACAATTACTTCTGCAACAACCCTCCACACCAAAACTGGGAAAAGTTGCTTTTTCATTCTTTGTAAATATGTTTTGTTTTTTTAACAATAAATGTCAGTGTGTTGATCCCTTCCTTCCTGTTGATCCTTTCCACTTCCGCATACAGCTCATCGTCCAGTTTAAGTCTTTATGGCTATGTTCACTGAGGTATTTATCCATCTCACAACTAAAGCTTGCTCTCAAAAGAACCTCCTGAGCTGTAAGGTATGTCCCCTCCCCCACACAGGTTCAAGTGGCTCCGGCCGTGTGCCACTAACAGCCACATTTCCATAACAAAATGAGTGTCCACAGGGGGGGACTTGGGGCCAATTGGCCCTCTTGTGGGTTTTCTAGGTAAAAAGGCCAAATGGCCGCTCTCTGGGACTTCTAGTGTTAAAAGTTTAGAAAATGATCTCAACACAAAGCGATGATGCAGAAGACGCAAGAAGTATCGGAACACAAGACTAGTTAAAGTAGGTTTAGCATTAACTAGAATCTAAAGTAAAAAGATAAGTCTTGAGATGGGTTTTGACTATGCCAACAGTGGCTGTGGTCCTGAGGTTCTCCGGCAGGCTGGGCCATAACATGCAGCTTCACTGTGGACAACAAAATGGCCGGTGCCAGAGGACCCGAGGACCCATGAGGGTTGATATCGTAAAAGCTCTGATAAATATCATGACTACTGGATCTCCATGAGCTGCTGGATTTTAGAGAAAGTGTCGATCAAATATTGAATTTCTTTGGAGAGACAGGAGATAAAACCATGTATCACGTGTGACTGAGAGAACTGGGCCGACCCTGCTATGTTCCTAAGATGGTGGAAACCATCTTTTGGTATTTTTGACTGCCAATGGCCAATGGACCGTTTCATTGTGGACCAGCACCCGCTGGACGGAGGTGACCCGATGCTGAAAACAGCCAATCGGATGATCATTGAGGATAAAATCTTCCTCAAATCCCTGGAACAAACTAAGTGAA
>NW_021821632.1:1504458-1506958 GCF_901000725.2 Takifugu rubripes | reverse complement strand
GCTCTGAGTGGTGGAGGAGCCCTGAGTGATGGAGGAGCCCTGAGTGATGGAGGAGCTCTGAGTGATGGAGGAGCCCTGAGTGATGGAGGAGCCCTGAGTGATGGAGGAGCTCTGAGTGATGGAGGAGCTCTGAGTGATGGAGGAGCCCTGAGTGATGGAGGAGCCCTGAGTGATGGAGGAGCAGGAGCTCTCAGAAGAGCCCTGAGTGATGGAGGAACCCTGAGTGATGGAGGAGCCCTGAATGATGGAGGAGCCCTGAGTGATGGAGGAGCTCTGAGTGATGGAGGAGCTCTGAGTGATGGAGGAGCCCTGAGTGATGAAGGAGCAGGAGCTCTCAGAGGAGCCCTGAGTGATGGAGGAGCCCTGAGTGGTGGAGGAGCCCTGAGTGATAGAGGAGCCCTGAGTGATGGAGGAGCCCTGAGTGATGGAGGAGCTCTGAGTGATGGAGGAGCTCTGAGTGATGGAGGAGCCCTGAGTGATGGAGGAGCAGGAGCTCTCAGAGGAGCCCTGAGTGATGGAGGAGCCCTGAGTGATAGAGGAGCCCTGAGTGATGGAGGAGCCCTGAGTGATGGAGGAGCTCTGAGTGATGGAGGAGCTCTGAGTGATGGAGGAGCCCTGAGTGATGGAGGAGCAGGAGCTCTCAGAGGAGCCCTGAGTGATGGAGGAGCTCTGAGTGATGGAGGAACCCTGAGTGATGGAGGAGCCCTGAATGATGGAGGAGCCCTGAGTGATGGAGGAGCTCTGAGTGATGGAGGAACCCTGAGTGATGGAGGAGCCCTGAATGATGGAGGAGCCCTGAGTGATGGAGGAGCTCTGAGTGATGGAGGAGCCCTGAGTGATGGAGGAGCTCTGAGTGATGGAGGAGCCCTGAGTGATGAAGGAGCAGGAGCTCTCAGAGGAGCCCTGAGTGATGGAGGAGCCCTGAGTGGTGGAGGAGCCCTGAGTGATGGAGGAGCCCTGAGTGATAGAGGAGCCCTGAGTGATGGAGGAGCAGGAGCTCTCAGAGGAGCCCTGAGTGATGGAGGAGCCCTGAGTGATGGAGGAGCAGGAGCTCTCAGAGGAGCCCTGAGTGATGGAGGAGCCCTGAGTGATGGAGGAGCTCTGAGTGATGGAGGAGCCCTGAGTGATGGAGGAGCCCTGAGTGATGGAGGAGCAGGAGCTCTCAGAGGAGCCCTGAGTGATGGAGGAGCCCTGAGTGATGGAGGAGCCCTGAGTGATGGAGGAGCAGGAGCTCTCAGAGGAGCCCTGAGTGATGGAGGAGCCCTGAGTGATGGAGGAGCTCTGAGTGATGGAGGAGCCCTGAGTGATGGAGGAGCCCTGAGTGATGGAGGAGCTCTGAGTGGTGGAGGAGCCCTGAGTGATGGAGGAGCCCTGAGTGATGGAGGAGCTCTGAGTGATGGAGGAGCTCTGAGTGATGGAGGAGCTCTGAGTGATGGAGGAGCCCTGAGTGATGGAGGAGCTCTGAGTGATGGAGGAGCTCTGAGTGATGGAGGAGCTCTGAGTGATGGAGGAGCCCTGAGTGATGGAGGAGCTCTGAGTGATGAAGGAGCAGGAGCTCTCAGAGGAGCCCTGAGTGATGGAGGAGCCCTGAGTGATGAAGGAGCAGGAGCTCTCAGAGGAGCCCTGAGTGATGGAGGAGCCCTGAGTGATGGAGGAGCTCTGAGTGATGGAGGAGCCCTGAGTGATGAAGGAGCAGGAGCTCTCAGAGGAGCCCTGAGTGATGGAGGAGCCCTGAGTGATGGAGGAGCCCTGAGTGATGGAGGAGCTCTGAGTGATGGAGGAGCCCTGAGTGATGGAGGAGCCCTGAGTGATGGAGGAGCCCTGAGTGATGGAGGAGCAGGAGAGAATGGTTCAAGGGTTGGGGTGTGATGGAGCAAGGGTGAGCCTCCATCATCCACCTGTCCATCCATCCATCATCCATCCATCTGTCATCCATCCATCCATCCCTCTCTATGTCCCTCCCTCCCTCCCTCCCTCTCTACCTCCCTCCCTCCCTCCCTCTCTCTGTCCCTCCCTCCATCCCTCTCCCTGTCTCTCCCTCCCTCTCCCTGTCTTTCCCTCCCTCCCTCCCTCCCTCTCTCTGTCCCTCCCTCCCCCCATCCCTCCCTCTCTCCCTCCCTCTCTCCCTCCCTCTCTCCCTCCCTCTCCCTGTCTCTCCCTCTCTCCCTCCCTCTCCCTGTCTTTCCCTCCCTCCCTCTCTCTGTCCCTCCCTCCCCCTCCCTCAATCCCTCTCTCTTCCCCTCCCTCCATCCTTCCATCCATCCTGACACAGCCAGCCTTCAGGATCAATTTTGATGCCCCCCCCCCAACCCATCTAACCCATCTAACCCATCCAACCCATCTAACCCATCTAACACATCTAACCCATCTAACCCATCTAACACATCCAACACATCCAACCCATCTAACACATCTAACACATCTAACACATCTAACCCATCTAACCCATCCAACCCATCTAACCCATCTAACCCATCTAACCCATCCAACCCATCTAACC
>NW_021821632.1:1446958-1499458 GCF_901000725.2 Takifugu rubripes | reverse complement strand
ATCTGATGGATCTGATCTGATCTGATGAATCTGATCAGATTGACCTGATCTGATGGATCTGATCTGATCTGATGGATCTGATCAGATTGATCTGATGGATCTGATCTGATGGATCTGATCTGATGGATCTGATCTGATCTGCTGGATCTGATCAGATTGATCTGATGGATCTGATCTGATGGATCTGATCAGATTGACCTGATCTGATGGATCTGATCTGATCTGATGGATCTGATCAGATTGATCTGATGGATCTGATCAGATTGATCTGATGGATCTGATGGATCTGATCTGATCTGATGGATCAGATCTGATGGATCTGATCTGATGGATCTGATCAGATTGACCTGATCTGATGGATCTGATCTGATCTGATGGATCTGATCAGATTGATCTGATGGATCTGATGGATCTGATCTGATCTGATGGATCTGATCTGATGGATCTGATCTGATGGATCTGATCTGATGGATCTCCTCTCTCTGCCTGTTCTGCTCTGCAGTGCAATCATCGGCCGCTCAGCGAAGGATTTCAAGTCCTACCTGTTCAGCTTCATCAAGTTCATGCCGGCTGTAAGTGTCTGGATGTGTGTCTGTTGTTAGGTTAGGTTAGGGTTAACACTAGCTAGGGTTAACCCTAACCTAACCCTAACCCCAACCTGGAAATATAGAACTAGATGTAAATATTGCTGGAAACATCAAAGCAACCGTTGTTTTCTGACCCGCTGACTCCAGATCGCCCTGGTCAACAACTTCCTCAAGCTGGGTCTGAACGAAGTGAAGCTGCGGTTCCGTGAGAGGCTGACCAAGAGCCTGTACGACCAGTACCTCCAGTAAGTAGCACAGCTTAGCTTAGCTCAGCTTAGCTTAGCTTAGCTCTGCTCAGCTGGCTCTCTTCAGCGTTTTGGACATCAAAACCATGTTGCGCTGGAGCTGATTTCAGCCATTTAGAAGTGAGGCTAAACTGGGGGAAACCTTTGAATCCTGACTGGGCCGATGCTGCGATTCCCTTTGATGTTTTACTCAGGATTCTCAACTAAACGAGCGATTAGCAGCTAATTACCTGCAGGCTGCTGCTAATGCTACTGCGACTGTAGCTACTGTTGCTACTGTAGCTACTGTAGCTACTGTTGCTACTGTAGCTACTGTAGCTACTGCTGCTGCTGCTGCTACTGCTACTGTAGCTACTGCTGCTGCTGCTGTAGCTACTGCTGCTACTGCTGCTGCTACTGCTACTGTAGCTACTGCTGCTGCTACTGTAGCTACTGCTGCTGCTGCTGCTGCTACTGTAGCTACTGTTGCTACTGTAGCTACTGTAGCTACTGCTGCTGCTACTGTAGCTACTGCTACTGTAGCTACTGCTGCTGCTACTGTAGCTACTGCTGCTGCTGCTGCTGCTACTGTAGCTACTGTTGCTACTGTAGCTACTGTAGCTACTGCTGCTGCTACTGTAGCTACTGCTGCTGCTGCTGCTGCTACTGTAGCTACTGTTGCTACTGTAGCTACTGTAGCTACTGCTGCTGCTACTGTAGCTACTGCTGCTACTGCTGCTGCTGCTGCTACTGTAGCTACTGCTGCTACTGCTGCTGCTGCTACTGCTACTGTAGCTACTGCTGCTACTGCTACTGTAGCTACTGCTGCTGCTGCTGCTACTGCTACTGTAGCTACTGCTGCTGCTGCTGCTGCTACTGCTGCTGCTGCTGCTGCTGCTGCTGCTACTGCTACTGTAGCTACTGCTGCTGCTACTGTAGCTACTGCTGCTGCTGCTACTGTAGCTACTGCTGCTACTGTAGCTACTGCTGCTAATGCTACTGCTACTGCTGCTACTGTAGCTACTGCTGCTGCTACTGCTGCTGCTACTGCTACTGTAGCTACTGCTGCTGCTACTGTAGCTACTGCTGCTACTGCTGCTGCTACTGTAGCTACTGCTGCTACTGTAGCTACTGCTGCTAATGCTACTGCTACTACTGTAGCTACTGCTGCTGCTACTGTAGCTACTGCTACTACTGCTGCTGCTGCTACTGCTGCTGCTGCTGCTACTGCTACTGTAGCTACTGCTGCTACTGCTGCTGCTACTGTAGCTACTGCTGCTACTGTAGCTACTGTAGCTACTGCTGCTGCTGCTGCTACTGCTACTGTAGCTACTGCTGCTACTGCTGCTGCTACTGTAGCTACTGCGGCTACTGTAGCTACTGCTGCTGCTGCTACTCTAGCTACTGCTGCTACTGCTACTGCTACTGTAGCTACTGCTGCTACTGTAGCTACTGCTGCTACTGTAGCTACTGTAGCTACCGCTGCTGCTGCTGCTGCTGCTGCTACTGCTACTGTAGCTACTGCTGCTACTGCTGCTGCTACTGTAGCTACTGCTGCTACTGTAGCTACTGCTGCTGCTGCTGCTGCTACTCTAGCTACTGCTACTACTGCTACTACTGCTGCTAATGCTACTGTAGCTACTGTAGCTACTGCAGCTACTGCTGCTACTGTAGCTACTGTAGCTACTGCTGCTGCTGCTGCTACTGTAGCTACTGCTGCTGCTGCTGCTGCTACTGTAGCTACTGCTGCTACTGTAGCTACTGTAGCTACTGCTGCTGCTGCTGCTACTCTAGCTACTGCTGCTAATGCTACTGCTACTCTAGCTACTGCTGCTACTGTAGCTACTGCTACTACTACTGCTGCTGCTACTACTGTAGCTACTGCTGCTGCTGCTACTGCTGCTACTGTAGATACTGCTGCTACTGTAGCTACTGTAGCTACTGCTGCTGCTGCTACTCTAGCTACTGCTGCTAATGCTACTGCTACTGTAGCTACTGCTGGTACTGTAGCTACTGCTGCTGCTACTGCTGCTACTACTGCTGCTGCTGCTACTGTAGCTACTGCTACTACTGCTACTACTACTGCTGCTGCTGCTACTGTAGCTACTACTACTGCTGCTGCTACTACTGTAGCTACTGCTGCTACTACTGTAGCTACTGCTGCTACTGCTGCTGCTGCTACTGCTGCTGCTGCTACTACTGCTGCTGCTGCTGCTGCTACTACTACTACTACTGCTGCTGCTACTGTAGCTACTGCTACTACTACTGCTGCTGCTACTACTGTAGCTACTGCTACTACTACTGCTGCTGCTACTACTGTAGCTACTGCTGCTGCTGCTACTGCTGCTACTACTGCTGCTGCTGCTGCTACTACTGCTACTACTACTACTGCTGCTGCTACTGTAGCTACTGCTACTACTACTGCTGCTGCTACTACTGTAGCTACTGCTGCTGCTACTGTAGCTACTGCTACTACTACTGCTGCTGCTGCTACTGCTGTTGCTACTGTAGCTACTGCTACTACTGCTGCTGCTACTACTGTAGCTACTGCTGCTGCTACTGTAGCTACTGCTACTGTAGCTACTGCTACTACTGCTGCTGCTGCTACTGCTGCTGCTACTACTGTAGCTACTGCTGCTGCTACTGTAGCTGCTGCTACTATTGCTACTGCTAATGCTATTGCTGCTACTGCTGCTGCTGCTACTACTACTGCTGCTGCTACTGTAGCTACTGCTACTACTACTGCTGCTGCTACTACTGCTGCTGCTACTACTGTAGCTACTGCTGCTGCTGCTGCTACTGCTGCTACTACTGCTGCTGCTGCTGCTGCTACTGCTGCTGCTGCTGCTACTACTGCTACTACTACTACTGCTGCTGCTACTGTAGCTACTGCTACTACTACTGCTGCTGCTACTACTGTAGCTACTGCTGCTGCTACTGTAGCTACTGCTACTACTACTGCTGCTACTACTGTAGCTACTGCTGCTGCTACTGTAGCTACTGCTACTACTGCTGCTGCTGCTACTGCTGCTGCTACTACTGTAGCTACTGTAGCTACTGCTGCTGCTACTGTAGCTGCTGCTGCTACTGCTAATGCTATTGCTGCTACTGCTACTGTAGCTGCTGCTATTGCTGCTACTGCTACTACTGCTACTACTGCTACTGTAGCTACTGCTGCTACTACTGCTACTGTAGCTGCTGCTATTGCTGCTACTGCTACTACTGCTACTGCTGTAACGTCACTACACCTGGAGATGATATTCATGTGCGTGTCTTCCTCTCTAATCTTGTTCTCCAGAGGTTTCACCTACTACAAAATGGGCAATCTGGACAACCGGATATCGAACCCAGACCAGCTGTTGACGCAGGACGTGGAGAGATTCTGCAACAGCGTGGTGGACCTGTATTCCAACCTTAGCAAGGTAGCTAACCCATGTTAGCAAAGCGCAGGTTCATCTTATGGATGAACAACCACACTGGGAGCCTATTTCCTGCTCGTCCAAGATCCTCGTTCACAGACGTGAGGCTCTTCCTGGCAGACAGCTTTCGAGCTAACTGGGACGGGACAGCTTGCCTGGGTTATTCCAGTTGTATCGTTCCATTCCTGCTACTGTGGAAACATCCATTTGACTCGTTGACCTTTTGTGCCGGTATTGTAAATAATGGAGCAGCAGCCTCTCTTCTGTGTCTCCACAGCCTCTGCTGGATATTGGACTCTACATCTTTAAGCTAACAAGTGCCATCGGGGCTCAGGTAGGTTGAGAACTCAGAACTGAACACCACGTCCGTGACCAGTTGACACATCATGACTCTGCATGTCAGTGAGGGTAAACAGAACTTACTCATCCTGGATTGGTCACCAGGGTTAGGGTTAGGCTTTGGGCTGGAACCCACAACCCTCTGCTCCTCAGCCCAGTTCCCAACAGACTGAGCTGGCAGCGCCACAACCAGGACTTGTTTGGTTTGGTGCAGCAACCATGGCTCCCCTGTAGGGTCCAACCAGGCTGGACCCGCTGGACCCCCTTTAGCAAACGTCACGATGCTTCGGGGTTTTTTTCTTTGTGGGGTTTCATGCTGCCGCTGATGGATGATCTTTTTGGGAGTTCAGCCAGGAAGCCGGTACAGTAACCCAGCCTAGTGGATCGGGTTTGCTGCTCTTTGTGTGACTGAACTCTTTTCTTCTGGGTTAGGGTTAGGGGTTAGGTTTGGGGTCAGGGTCAGGGTTAGGGTTAGAGGGACAGGGTCAGGGCTAGAGGGTCAGGGTTAGGGACAGGGTTAGGGTCAGGGTTAGTGGGTCAGGGCTAGAGGGTCAGGGTTAGGGACAGGGTTAGGGTCAGGGTTAGTGGGTCAGGGTTAGAGGGTTAGGGTTAGAGGGTCAGGGGTTAGGGTTAGAGGGTTAGGGTTAGGGTTAGAGGGGTTAGGGTTAGAGGGATACGGGTTAGAGGGTTAGGGTTAGAGGGTTAGGGTCAGGGTTAGGGACAGGGTCAGGGTTAGAGGGTTAAAGGGATTAGGGTTAGAGGGGTTAGGGTTAGAGGGTTAGGGTTAGAGGGTCAGGGGCTAGGGACAGGGTTAGAGGGTTAGAGGGACAGGGTTAGGGACAGGGTTAGGGTTAGAGGGTTCGGGTCAGGAACAGGGTCAGGGTTAGCGTTAGAAGGTTAGGGTCAGGGTTAGAGGGTCAGGGGTTAGGCTTAGAGGGTTAGGGTCAGGGACAGGGTTAGGGTTAGGGTTAGAGGGGTTAGGGTTAGAGGGATTAGGGTTAGAGGGTTAGGGTCAGGGTTAGGGTCAGGGTTAGAGGGGTTAGGGTTAGAGGGGTTAGGGTCAGGGTCAGGGCTAGAGGGTCAGGGCTAGAGGGTCAGGGTTAGGGTCAGGGCTAGAGGGTCAGGGTTAGAGGGTTAGAGGGACAGGGTTAGGGTCAGGGTCAGGGCTAGAGGGTCATGGTTAGGGACAGGGTTAGGGTCAGGGTTAGTGGGTTAGGGTTAGAGGGATTAGGGTTAGGGTTAGGGCTAGAGGGTCAGGGTCAGGGCTAGAGGGACAGGGTTAGGGTCAGGGTCAGGGCTAGAGGGTCATGGTCAGGGCTAGAGGGACAGGGTTAGGGTCAGGGTCAGGGCTAGAGGGTCAGGGTTAGGGTCAGGGTTAGAGGGTTAGAGGGACAGGGTTAGGGTCAGGGCTAGAGGGTCATGGTTAGGGACAGGGTTAGGGTCAGGGTTAGTGGGTTAGGGCTAGAGGGTCAGGGTTAGGGTCAGGGCTAGAGGGTCAGGGTTAGAGGGTTAGAGGGACAGGGTTAGGGTCAGGGTCAGGGCTAGAGGGTCATGGTTAGGGACAGGGTTAGGGTCAGGGTTAGTGGGTTAGGGTTAGAGGGATTAGGGTTAGGGTCAGGGCTAGAGGGTCAGGGTCAGGGCTAGAGGGTCAGGGTCAGGGCTAGAGGGTCAGGGTTAGTGGGTCAGGGTTAGAGGGTCAGGGTTAGAGGGTTAGGGTCAGGGTC
Source organism: Takifugu rubripes (assembly GCF_901000725.2). Lineage (NCBI taxonomy): Eukaryota > Metazoa > Chordata > Actinopteri > Tetraodontiformes > Tetraodontidae > Takifugu > Takifugu rubripes. Next base: position 1,493,165 of record NW_021821632.1, on the reverse strand, counting down.
AGGGTCAGGGCTAGAGGGTCAGGGTTAGAGGGTCAGGGTTAGAGGGTCAGGGCTAACCCTAGCCCTGACTGAGCACCAGCGGTCTCACTTTTAGATGTCAGTCGTCCAGAATTCCACTGGATTTCTGCTAGTTCTCCAAAGACCTTTCAGCTCTGATCCAAGAGGCTTCTCCACTTCTGGAAGAACCTTTTTCTCTCTCTTTATCCCTTTTGGGGTGATGAGGAGGATCCTGGAGCCAATCATACATACGAGCCACGCAGGTCTGCCTTCGGCCCTCTGGGAGCATTTGGGAGTTAGGTACCTTGCTCAAGGGTACCGCGGCAGTGCTCTGAAGGTGTTCTGGCACGACCCATGTTTAGTCCAGTGGGAGCTACCGCCCCCTGGTGGAAGGGTTCAGTGCTAATGTCCATTATTAAGGGGGTCTTCCTGGTGGTCCTGTGATGTTGGGGCGGACCAGTGGGAATCTCTCTAGCAGCCTCTGGTGTCCACGCCTCCTCCTCTGATCACTGAAGGTTTTGTCCTGCTTATCAAAAATGCTCCTTTTATTCCTCTTATCAAAGCATCTTTTGTCTCTGGCTGAATAAAGGAACATTGCTGCCTTCTGGTGAGGCGAAAAGAAGCATTTTGTTAAAGATCAAAGGAAGAGGGGCATCAAAGGAAGAGGGGCGTCATCCTCTATCAGAGAAGAGTCTGGCAGAAGGATCCGTGAGGTGGTCCTGTTAGCTTCATCAACCTTCCTCTCCTGTGCAGGGTCCAGCCATCATGATGACCTACCTGCTGATCTCAGGTCTGTTCCTGACCAGACTGAGGAGGCCCATTGGTAAAATGACGGTCATCGAGCAGCGCTACGAAGGAGAATATCGTTATGTTAACTCCCGCCTCATCACCAACAGGTAGGCCTCCTGGGGGGGGTGCTAGCCTTGAACTACCGCCATCAGGGTTGGTGGTTGTTCGGTGCCTGGATTAGAGGGAAGGGTTCAGGCAGCTGGCAAACGCTACGCTAGCAACGGGGATGGTCCCGACCTCGTGAGAGGGATGAAGCAAAGCAGATTCAGGAAGGTTCAGGAGTTTCTCAAGGATGAGGACGCATCGGGTTCCACTGCACAACCAGCAGGGTGTCACCTGTGGAGGAGGAGGAGGCCCCCCAGAAGATGGGTTAGGGTTAAGGTGGATCCATCGGCTGCTCTCATTACCAGCCAGATGTTTATCAGATCCAGTTTGAATGGAAAACTTGCAGCTGTGCACGTTGCTGGAGGAAACGTGCACAGCTGCAAGGACCTCCCACCAAACTCTTCTGGGACATTTGCATTAGTAACTGTCATCAGCCTGCAGGGAGCCTGGATCAGGGTTAGGGGTTGAGGTTAAGGGTTAGGATCAGGGTTAGGGGGTTAGGGACTAGGGTTAGGGGTTAGGATCAGGGTTAGGGGTTAAGGGTTAGGGGTTAGGATCAGGGTTAGGGGTTGAGGTCAAGGGTTAGGGGGTTAGGATCAGGGTTAGGGGTTGAGGTTAGGGGTTAGGATCAGGGTTAGGGGTTGAGGTTAGGGGGTTAGGGGCTAGGGTTAGGGGTTAAGGGTTAAGGGTTAGGTGTTGGGGCTAGGGTTAGGGGATAAGGGTTAGGGGATAAGGGTTAGGATTGGGGTTAGGGGTTAAGGGTTAGGTGTTGGGGCTAGGGTTCAGGGTTAGGGGCTAGGGTTAGGGGTTAAGGGTTAGGATCGGGGTTAGGATCAGGGTTAAGGGTTAGGTGTTGGGGCTAGGGTTAAGGGTTAGGGTTAGGATTGGGGTTAGGATCAGGGTTAGGGGTTAAGGGTTAGGTGTTGGGGCTAGGGTTAGGATCGGGGTTAGGTTAAGGGTTAGGTGTTGGGGCTAGGGTTAAGGGTTAGGGTTAGGATCGGGGTTAGGATCAGGGTTAGGGCTGAAGACTGTTGGCACTCTTCGTCTTTAATAGATGAACACACCAGGTCCAGATGTGGAGGATGTTCTCCACAGTTGAGCCCAGACTGGACTCAACCACCATCTCGTTAGCTTAGATTAACAGAAGAATTCCCAAAATGTGCATTTGTGCAATATTTGCCGGTTTCCTTTGAACAGTTTCTGGTCACTACTTTACGCCACCAGCCAGCATCAGCTCCACTTGTCTCCTTCTGCTTGGTTCAGAACAAAGAGGCCAGTCAGTCAGAGCTGGAGGACTCTGGTGACTGGCACCGCAGGGACATGAAGCCATGACTGATGGAACCTGGCCTGAGGGACTCTGTCCTGCAGGAGTCCGCTCAAACTGTCCCTGTTGTCTGTGGCACCGTGAGTGTCTGCAGACGGCTGCATGTCTGCAATCTAGAACCCTGCAGGTCAAGAGCAGAACCTGAACCTGTCATCCAGACCTTGAGTCAGGGGACAAGTCCGACACAGCCGATCCACGACCTGACGTGGGACCGGTGACGTGGGACAGTGTTGGGGTCCCCAGCAACTGTCTTTCCCAGCTGCTGGATCATCCTGGTCCCACAGAAGCAAATGTGGGCGGTCCTGGAGGTTCCCGCCCCGTTGTCTCCTCCTGCTTTGGGAACGAGATGTTCCCTCGGAACTGTCAGCGGCCGTTCTGGGCGTGGCTTGACGTGCTCCTCCACTTCCATCCCATACGTGTGCTCGGAGAACAGCCCTTCCTGCACAGCAGCCTTCGTCAGGGTCGTGTCCTCATGCAGGTGGACCATGATCCCGAGCAGCAGAGCAGCAGAGCAGCTCCAGAGGCCGCAACGATACAGGCTTTTGACAACTGGTCTGTTCCTTTAGTCTTTGGATCCTTCTGGTGTCCTCCACTAAACCTGCCTGACGCGTTGTGTTCATGCTCATCACTCTGTTGATGAATTGGTCACAAACCCCCTGGTCTGTGACGGAGCAGGACCCTGCTCCTGGTCTTCTGTCGTCCTGGTTTTCTCATCTTTCTCCGGGTCTTGCTGCTGCTTCAGGGTCTGGAGAGTAGGGTTAGGGTTAGGGTTAGGGTTAACCCTAACCCTAACCCTAACCCTTAACCCTAACCCTAACCCCAATGATGTGGAGCCGGACTCTCCAGGCTGCTGCTTCCCTTTCACTGACCCGCCGTTGTCTCTGCTGCAGTGAGGAGATCGCCTTCTATAACGGCAACCTGAGGGAGAAGCAGACCATCCACGCCACCTTCAAGAAACTGGTGGGTAACAGCTGCATGGGGGCCCCTGTGGGCCGAGGCCCAGGACCGTGGTAGACCGTGTCTTCAGAGTTGTCTTGCTCAGCTTCAGTGTTTCCTCTGCAGGTGGACCATTTGCACAGCTTCATCTTCTTTCGCTTTTCCATGGGATTTATTGACAGCATCATTGCCAAATGTAAGCAACCCTGACCCTGACCCTAACCCTAACCCTGACCCTGACCCTGACTCTAACCCTGACCCTGACCCTGACCCTGACCCTGACTCTAACCCTGACCCTGACCCTGACCCTGACCGTGACCGTGACCCTAACCCTGACTCTAACCCTGACCCTGACTCTAACCCTGACCCTGACCCTAACCCTGACCCTGACCCTAACCCTGACTCTAACCCTGACCCTGACCCTGACTCTAACCCTGACCCTGACCCTAACCCTGACTCTAACCCTGACCCTGACTCTAACCCTGACCCTGACCCTAACCCTGTCCCTGTCCCTGACCCTGACTCTAGCCCTGACCCTGACCCTGACCCTGACTCTAACCCTGACCCTGACCCTGACCGTGACCGTGACCCTAACCCTGACTCTAACCCTGACCCTGACCCTAACCCTGACTCTAACCCTGACCCTGACCCTGACTCTAACCCTGACCCTGACCCTAACCCTGTCCCTGTCCCTGACCCTGACTCTGAGCCTAACCCTGACCCCAACCCTGACCCTGACCCTGACTCTGACTCTGACTCTGACTCTGACTCTGACCCTGACCCTGACCCTGACTCTGACTCTGACTCTGACCCTGACCCTAGCCCTAGCCCTAGCCCTGACCCTGACCGTGACCCTGGCCCTAACCCCAGCCCTGAGCCTGACCCTGACTGTGACCCTAACCCTGACCCTAGCCCTAACCCTGACCGTGACCCTAACCCTGACCCTAGCCCCGCCTCTGCACCTGTCATGGACGTGTTGTTAAATAGAGATGGAGCAGATAAAGTGTCTCCACAGCCTGAAGCCGTGCTGATGCTCCCACGGTGCTGTGGTGCCGACCTGATCCGTCTCCAATTCTGTGTTCCTCCTCTCCAGATGTGGCGACAGTGGTGGGTTACCTGGTGGTCAGCCGACCTTTCCTCAATCTGGCACACCCCCGGCACCTGCGCAGCTCACACTCGGAGCTACTGGAGGTCTGACACACACACGCACACACACACACACACACACACAGACACAGAAGCTGGTTGTAACCTTGACCTGACTTTGATGTGACCTTCAGGACTACTATCAGAGTGGAAGGATGCTGCTGCGAATGTCCCAGGCTTTAGGCAGGATCGTGCTCGCTGGACGAGAAATGACTCGCCTGTCAGGGTGAGTTGGGGGACGTGGACCTGGGTAGGGAGACACCTGTGTAGGGAGACACCTGTGTAGGGAAACACCTGTGTAGGGAGACACCTGTGTAGGGAAACACCTGTGTAGGGAAACACCTGTGTAGGGAGACACCTGTGTAGGGAGACACCTGTGTAGGGAGACACCTGTGTAGGGAAACACCTGTGTAGGGAGACACCTGTGTAGGGAGACACCTGTGTAGGGAGACACCTGTGTAGGGAGACACCTGATGAAGTTTCCCTACACAGGTCCATCCCACTGAAGGGGGTTAGGGTTAGGGTGAGCTGCTCCCTGCAGCTGGTGCACATCTGCCTGCTCCACACAGCTCCCACGTCCCCGACCAGGGGGGCCGGCATCCTTCACACAGTCATGAGTGGTGCCACTGCCTCGGACCCTCTGATCACTGCTCCTCCTCCTCCCCCTGAGGAGGACCTGGCACAGGTCAGGGCTCCTCCTCCTCCCCCTGAGGAGGACCTGGCACAGGTCACTGCTCAGCAGGGTCCAGGGTTAGGGTTAGGGTTAGGGTCCAGGGTTAGGGTCCAGGGTTAGGGTCCAGGGTTAGGGTCCAGGGTTAGGGTTAGGGTCCAGGGTTAAGGTCCAGGGTTAGGGTCCAGGGTTAGGGTCCAGGGTTAGGGTCCAGGGTTAGGGTTAGGGTCCAGGGTTAGGGTCCAGGGTTCGGCCAAATGTCCAGCTGAAGGTTGTTCAGAGGTCATGTGAGCGAAGCTGCTGTCCCCCTGTTGTAACTGTTGTTATTACTGCTCATGGTGTCTTCTGTCCCTCACAGATTCACAGCTCGTATTACTGAGCTGATGAAGGTTCTGAAGGAGCTGAATGCTGGGAGATATGAACGCACCATGGTGACCCAGCAGGACAAAGGTAAGGGACGGGCTGGTTAGCATAGCCATCTAGCTGTTGTCTGCTAACTAACTGTCTCTGTTCTCATGATTCAGATGCTGTGGACAAACTCATGTTGGTGCCTGGAAGTGGACGCGTCATCAACAGAGATAATATAATCAAGTAAGGATGATGTCAATGTTGAGAGTGATGCACCTGTGGCACCTGCAACACCCCGGCTAACACACCTACACAGGTGCTGTCCTCAGAGCGGGCGGGAAGCAGGAAAAGCCGAGACGTTTAAGGGTCGGGAGAGCTCCCGTTGTGTTGACCTAGCTAGCATCATGCTTGGAGCCACGTGGTTACTCACAGAGGAAGGTTTTCATCTTCACCTTGAAGTACGGAGCGAGTCTTCCTCCCCCACCTGGACCGGGGGCTTGTGGGGCTGATGACCCTTTGGGACGACCCTCTGCTTGAGGGTGATTTGAGAGCCACAATAATCCAATATAATCGCTGATGGCGGAGCTTCAAGTGAGCGTCCCTGACGCTCGTGGCTGAGCCACAAGCTGTGCTAGACTCAACAGAGGACACGCTCCGGGTCCTGTCCTCAGCTCTGGCCCGAAGGACAGCCCAGGGGTTGGAGGTCTGGTTGTTGCCCCTTGGATCCTGGACTCTGTTTAGTCCTGTGTGTCCTGAGTCCAGACTGGTTATCAGGACCAGTAGGGCCTGGAGGGTTCCTCTTCTCACAATAGTTGGGAGCTCACCTGGTAACCCCAACCCTCTGGGTGGGGGGGCTGCTAGTTTCATTCTTCTAAATAATACCCTTGGACTGACCGATATTGATTGGAACGTACGTTAGTAGTAGGCACCCAAAGCAGGCGGGCCGGCAGAGCCAGACAGGAAGTGACGGCGTACTTTAGCACCGCCTTCACCGTTGCTCCAACGTTGCCCGTCTGCTGCTGTCTCAGCCTCCAGCTTGGACCTTGTTTTTCAGATTTGACCACACCCCACTAGCAACACCCAACGGGGACGTCCTGATCAGAGACCTGAGCTTTGAGGTAAGAGCCCGACTCCCCTCATCACATGACCAGAAGCCTCCGGTCCGTCCTTCACCTCTGTCTTCTCTGAAGGTGAGATCTGGCACCAATGTTCTTGTGTGTGGACCAAACGGCTGTGGGAAGAGTTCCCTGTTCAGAGCCCTGGGAGAGGTGAGGAGGGGGGGGGGGCTGGGTGTGGGGGTCTGTGGGGGTCTTTGTATGAAAGGTCCTCTTCTGCTTGTTTCCTTGTAGCTGTGGCCTTTGTTTGGAGGAAGCTTGACCAAACCTGAGCGAGGGAAACTGTTCTACGTTCCTCAGGTTGGGAACCAGTCACGTCTCTTTGTTACGTCTGGTGTGTGAGGGAGGTGTGTGTAAGACAGCTGCTGTGTTTTCAGAGACCCTACATGACCCTGGGATCCCTCAGGGACCAGGTCATTTATCCCGACACCCAGGAGGAGCAGAGGAACAAGGGGATCTCTGATCAGGTTGCAGTCACACCTTCCATTCCCTCCTCTGACTGTGTCCCCTATGAGCCTCTTCATTTGGCTCCTCCTGTGTTCAGGTGCTGAAGGAATACCTGGACAATGTCCAGCTGGGGTCACATTCTGGAGAGGGAGGGCTCCTGGGACGTGGTCCAGGACTGGATGGATGTTCTCAGCGGGGGAGAGAAGCAAAGGATGGCTGTAAGGAGACCTCTCTGCTCCTCAGGCTAAAGAAGTCCACACAGGTCATGTCTCATCATCACTGTGTTTGTGCCGGACCCAGATGGCCCGGCTCTTCTACCACAAGCCTCAGTTCGCCATCCTGGACGAGTGCACCAGTGCCGTGAGTGTGGACGTGGAGGACTACATCTACAGCCACTGCAGGAAGGTAGGACCAGGGGCCGCTGAGCTGAGGAGCTGCTCTGATGTGAGGTCATCTGTGATCAGCTCAGGCTGACACGGTTGTCCTCCTCCCTCCACAGGTGGGCATCACCCTGTTCACCGTGTCCCACAGGAAGTCTCTGTGGAAGCATCACAAGGTTCGCCTGCTGTCCCATCTCAGCTGCTCCGTGTGAGCTGCCCCCCCTCTAAACATCTTGTCCTCCTCTCTTCTTCAGTTCTACCTCCACATGGACGGAAGAGGCAACTACGAGTTCAAGCCCATCACAGAGGAAACGGTGGAGTTTGGTTCGTAGTGGCCTGGACCTGATCCAACCTGATCCATTCAGGCCAGGAAGCACTGAGGAGCGTTTTAATCCCTTAATTCTTCTGGATCACTTCTTCAATCATTAACGTCTCTGAGATTAGTCCTGAAGGAACTGTTGCCAAATGTGAGGCTGCTCTTTATGCACGGGAGCTGAACAAGTGACGGTGACGGACGCGGAGTCCTACTAATTTATTGTGTTCTCATGTAATCAGAAGAGTTCCAGATGTGGCGTCGTTAGGTGTCCACATGTAACAACACTAATGCAGGGTTAGTCGGGGTCAGGGCCAGGGTCAGGGCCAGGGCCAGGGCACAGCAGGTGGGCTCCGTCCTTCTGTCCATCTCTGCTGCCTCTGGATCCACTTTTATATGCAACATCTCATTAAATCATAGTTTGACACATCCACAGATGAGCTGCATTCCTTTCTGAGCACCTGTTCTTCCACAGGTTCAGTCTACAGCTCGTGCACGAGCACGTGCACTCTCTTTGCTGTGTGACGGTTCAGGCTCGGTCCCGTGTGTGTGTGTGTGTGTGGGGGGGGGCGCGCGCGCACACATGCACTTATCCAGGCTGACTCTGGTAGACATTTATGAGTCCGTTATAACAACTGCAGAGCAAAGGTCAAACATCAGGTTTGGTGTCCGTGCACCATCAAAGGAGTTAGATTAGGGTTAGGTTAGGGATTAGGGTTAGAAGTTAGGGTTAGGGATTAGGGTTAGAAGTTAGGTTAGGGATTAGGGTTAGAAGTTAGGTTAGGGATTAGGGTTGATGGTTAGAAGTTAGAGTTAGGTTAGGGATTAGGGTTAGAAGTTAGGTTAGGGGTTAGGAGTTAGGGATTAGGAGTTAGGTTAGGGATTAGGGTGGAGGGTTAGAAATTAGAGTTAGGAGTTAGGTTAGGAATAAGGGTTAGAAGTTAGAGTTAGGTTAGAAATTAGGGTTAGGAGTTAGGTTAAGGGTTAGGAGTTAGGGATTAGGGTTAGGAGTTAGGTTAGGGATTAGGGTTAGGAGTTAGGGTTAGGGTTATGAATTAGGGTTAGGGGTTAGGTTAGGGGTTAGGTTAGCGGTTGGGAGTTAGGTTAGCGGTTGGGAGTTAGGTTAGGAGTTAGGTTAGCGGTTGGGAGTTAGGGTTAGGAGTTAGGTTAGGGGTTGGGAGTTAGGTTAGGGTTAGGAGTTAGGTTAGGGTTGGGAGTTAGGTTAGGGTTAGGAGTTAGGGTAGGGTTAGGAGTTAGGTTAGGGTTAGGAGTTAGGTTAGCGGTTGGGAGTTAGGGTTAGCGGTTGGGAGTTAGGGTTAGGGTTAGGAGTTAGGTTAGCGGTTGGGAGTTAGGTTAGCGGTTGGGGGTTAGGAGTTAGGTTAGGGGTTGGGAGTTAGGTTAGGGTTAGGAGTTAGGTTAGGGTTAGGAGTTAGGTTTAGCGGTTGGGAGTTAGGTTAGCGGTTGGGAGTTAGGGTAGGAGTTAGGTTAGGGGTTGGGAGTTAGGTTAGCGGTTGGGAGTTAGGTTAGGGTTGGGAGTTAGGTTAGGGTTAGGAGTTAGGTTAGGGGTGGGAGTGTAGGTTAGCGGTTGGGAGTTTAGGGTTAGGAGTTAGGTTAGGGGTTGGGAGTTAGGTTAGGGGTGGGAGTTAGGTAGCGGTTGGGAGTTAGGTTAGGGTTAGGAGTTAGGTTAGGGGTTGGGAGTTAGGTTAGCGGTTGGGAGTTAGGTTGGGGTGGGAGTTAGGGTAGGGGTTAGGTAGGGGTGGGAGTTAGGTTAGCGGTTGGGAGTTAGGGTTAGGAGTTAGGTTAGGGGTTGGGAGTTAGGTTAGGGGGTTGGAGTTAGGTTAGGGTTAGGAGTTAGGTTAGGGTTAGGAGTTAGGTTAGGGTTAGGAGTTAGGTTAGCGGTTGGGAGTTAGGGTTAGGAGTTAGGTTAGGGGTTGGGAGTTAGGTTAGCGGTTGGGAGTTAGGTTAGGGTTAGGATTAGGTTAGGGTTGGAGTTAGGTTAGGGTTAGGGTTAGGGGGTTAGGTTAGGGTTGGGGTAGGGTTAGGGTTAGGTTGGGTTAGGGTTAGGTTAGGTTGGGAGTTAGGTTAGCGGTTGGGAGTTAGGGTTAGGAGTTAGGTTAGGGGTTGGGAGTTAGGTTAGGGGTTGGGAGTTAGGTTAGCGGTTGGGAGTTAGGTTAGCGGTTGGGAGTTAGGTTAGGGTTAGGAGTTAGGTTAGCGGTTGGGAGTTAGGTTAGCGGTTGGGAGTTAGGTTAGGGTTAGGAGTTAGGTTAGTGGTTGGGAGTTAGGTTAGCGGTTGGGAGTTAGGTTAGGGTTAGGAGTTAGGTTAGCGGTTGGGAGTTAGGTTAGCGGTTGGGAGTTAGGGTTAGGAGTTAGGTTAGGGGTTGGGAGTTAGGTTAGCGGTTGGGAGTTAGGGTTAGGAGGAGGTTAGGGGTTGGGGTTGGAGTTAGGTTAGGGGTTGGGAGTTAGGTTAGCGGTTGGGAGTTAGGTTAGGGTTGGAGTTAGGTTAGGGGTTGGAAGTTAGGTTAGGGTTAGGAGTTAGGTTAGGGGTTGGGAGTTAGGTTAGCGGTTGGGAGTTAGGGTTAGGAGTTAGGTTAGGGTAGGAGTTAGGTTAGGGTTGGGAGTTAGGTTAGCGGTTGGGAGTTAGGGTTAGGAGTTAGGTTAGGGGTTGGGAGTTAGGTTAGGGGTTGGGAGTTAGGTTAGCGGTTGGGAGTTAGGTTTAGCGGTTGGGAGTTAGGTTAGGGTTAGGAGTTAGGTTAGCGGTTGGGAGTTAGGTTAGCGGTTGGGAGTTAGGTTAGGGTTAGGAGTTAGGTTAGCGGTTGGGAGTTAGGTTAGCGGTTGGGAGTTAGGTTAGGGTTAGGAGTTAGGTTAGCGGTTGGGAGTTAGGTTAGCGGTTGGGAGTTAGGGTTAGGAGTTAGGGTTAGGGGTTGGGAGTTAGGTTAGCGGTTGGGAGTTAGGGTTAGGAGTTAGGTTAGGGGTTGGGAGTTAGGTTAGGGGTTGGGAGTTAGGTTAGGTAGAGTTAGGTTAGGGTTAGGGGTTAGGTTAGGGTTAGGAAGTTAGGATTAGCGGTTGGGAGTTTAGGGTTAGGAGTTAGGTTTAGGGGTTGGGAGTTAGGTTAGCGGTTGGGAGTTAGGTTAGGGTTAGGAGTTAGGTTAGGGGTTGGAAGTTAGGTTAGGGTTAGGAGTTAGGTTAGGGGTTGGGAGTTAGGTTAGCGGTTGGGAGTTAGGGTTAGGAGTTAGGTTAGGGTTAGGAGTTAGGTTAGGGGTTGGGAGTTAGGTTAGCGGTGGGAGTTAGGGTTAGGAGTTAGGTTAGGGGGTTGGGAGTTAGGTTAGCGGTTGGGAGTTAGGTTAGGGGTTGGGAGTTAGGTTAGCGGTGGGAGTTAGGTTAGCGGTTGGGAGTTAGGTTAGGGTTAGGAGTTAGGTTAGCGGTTGGGAGTTAGGTTAGCGGTTGGGAGTAGGTTAGGGTTAGGAGTTAGGTTAGCGGTTTGGGAGTTAGGTTAGCGGTTGGGAGTTAGGTTAGGGTTAGGAGTTAGGTTAGCGGTTGGGAGTTAGGTTAGCGGTTGGGAGTTAGGGTTAGGAGTTAGGTTAGGGTTGGGAGTTAGGTTAGCGGTTGGGAGTTAGGGTTAGGAGTTAGGTTAGGGGTTGGAGTTAGGTTAGGGTTAGGAGTTAGGTTAGCGGTTGGGAGTTAGGTTAGCGGGGTTGGGAGTTAGGTTAGCGGTTGGGGAGTTAGGGGTTAGGAGTTAGGTTAGGGTTGGGAGTTAGGTTAGCGGTTGGGAGTTAGGGTTAGGAGTTAGGTTAGGGGTTGGGAGTTAGGTTAGGGTTAGGAGTTAGGTTAGGGTTAGGAGTTAGGTTAGCGGTTGGGAGTTAGGTTAGCGGTTGGGAGTTAGGTTAGGGTTAGGAGTTAGGTTAGCGGTTGGGAGTTAGGTTAGCGGTTGGGAGTTAGGGTTAGGAGTTAGGTTAGCGGTTGGGAGTTAGGTTAGCGGTTGGGAGTTAGGGTTAGGAGTTAGGTTAGCGGTTGGGAGTTAGGTTAGCGGTTGGGAGTTACAGTTTTACAGGTTCTTCATGACCTGAGGAGCACTCAGTGGCTCCAGCACACACTCAAGTCTAAGCAGCCGTGAGAAGAGTCCAGTTCTGGGATCTGTTCAGCAGCATTAAAATCTGTAATGAAAAAACTGCTCCTTTGGTGCCACATGGAAACACCTGTAAAGGATGGCTGGGTTCTGAAACAGTAACGGGAGGAGGTAGGTTAACCTCCTGCTACTCTGACCCTGACCCTGAACCCCACCCTAGCGTTGGCCCAGCCGGGCCTAACGTTGGCCCAGCCCTGACCTGACCTAGACCCTAACGTTGGCCCAGCCCTGACCTGACCTAGACCCTAACGTTGGCCCAGCCCTGACCTGACCCAGACCCTAACGTTGGCCCAGCCCTGACCTGACCCTGGGCCTAACGTTTGCCCAGCCCTGACCTGACATAGACCCTAATGTTGGCCCAGCCCTGACATAGACCCTAATGTTGGCCCAGCCCTGACCTGACCCTGGGCCTAACGTTGGCCCAGCCCTGACCTGACCCAGACCCTAACGTTGGCCCAGCCCTGACCTGACCCAGACCCTAACGTTGGCCCAGCCGGCCTACGTTGGCCCAGCCCTGACCTGACCCAGACCCTAACGTTGGCCCAGCCCTGACCTGACCCAGACCCTAACGTTGGCCCAGCCCTGACCTGACCCAGACCCTAACGTTGGCCCAGCCCTGACCTGACCTAGACCCTAACGTTGGCCCAGCCCTGACCTGACCTAGACCCTAACGTTGGCCCAGCCCTGACCTGACCCAGACCCTAACGTTGGCCCAGCCCTGACCTGACCTAGACCCTAACGTTGGCCCAGCCCTGACCTGACCCAGACCCTAACGTTGGCCCAGCCCTGACCTGACCTAGACCCTAACGTTGGCCCAGCCCTGACCTGACCCAGACCCTAACGTTGGCCCAGCCCTGACCTGACCCTGGGCCTAATGTTGGCCCAGCCCTGACCTGGCTCCTGGCCTGACCCCCGAGCCTAACGTTGGCCCAGCCCTGACCTGGCTCCTGGCCTGACCCCTGACCTTGGCCCTGGCAGACACAATCTTGGCCGGGTCAACATGCTGATCCTGTCCAGCAGAACCACCCAGAACTTTCTGCATATATCAAACACAAATCAACCAACAGTTCCAGCAGTCTGACGCTGGTTTCAAAATAAAAGCACATTTTTATTTTCCATAGATGTTTGCGTTCCAAACAATGAATACGTTTCTTGGTCATTTTTTCTTGTTTTTCTAATTTTTTCTACGTATTCATCTAATTCTTTAGATTTCTTTAATTTTAGAAAAGAACAGCACACAAACATCACACATTTACGATATTTAACACATTAATATTATTTCTCAGCAAAATAGTTCCTAATAAAAATAAACCACATTTGTTCATTTCCAGTTTTCTCGTGAGGCTGATTGGAAAAGATGAAACTCACATTATTGATGATTCATTCCTGTTTAGGATGAACTATTAGAACATTTAGAAGGTTTAAGCCACAAAAAACATCATTCATCAAATATTACAAAGTGTAAAAGAGGAGCCAAAGTTCTTATTGCAGTGATGAACAATATCAGAATAAATAGAATAATCTACCTGGATCAAATCCTAAAAGGGTTGGGCTTTGGCTTTTTGGCATCTTTCTGAAAAGAATCCAGCCTGGTAATCAGGAGTGCAAGCTAATTAGTACCAAGCTAACGATTGTCATCAAACTCACAGGAAACACCGTCACTGACCAGCCTTTCAAAATAAAATCCCACTAATATAACAATAGAAAAGTGACCATGCAACTCTTATCAGGTTATGGAATAAATAGCGTGATGTCATCTCTCTATACAAACACCAATAATACATCAACTTTCAAATGTGACCTTTGGCATTTTTTAAATCTTAAAATGCTGGATGTTGGTGTTAAAGTGTTAATATACAGGCTCGTTAACCACGATACATGAATGTGATGTGCAACAGCAGAAACACGGTGAAGAAAAGAAGTTGGAACTTTCTCACAGTAACAAGTTTTCTGTCCTGGAGGAGAAGAGAGCAACAATGAGTCGAGTCTTTATCCATTAATCAGCCTCTGGAGGTGGCTGCTGCTAATTAGGCTGACTAAGGTCATCGTCAGGAGCTCTGGGGTCTGAGGGTATCATCAGCTGCTCCTGGGCTGCTCCTGGGCTGCTCCTCAGCTGCTCCTCGGCTGCTCCTCAGCTGTTCCTGGGCTGCTCCTCAGCTGTTCCTGGGCTGCTCCTCAGCTGCTCCTCAGCTGTTCCTGGGCTGTTCCTCAGCTGTTCCTAGGCTGCTCCTCGGCTGCTCCTCAGCTGTTCCTGGGCTTGCTCCTCAGCTGTTCCTGGGCTGTTCCTCAGCTGTTCCTAGGCTGCTCCTCAAGCTGTTCCTGGGCTGTTCCATCAGCTGTTCCTAGGCTGCTCCTCGGCTGCTCCTCAGCTGTTCCTGGGCTGCTCCTCAGCTGCCTCCTCAGCTGTTCCTGGGCTGTTCCTCAAGCTGTTCCTAGGCTGCTCCTCGGCTGCTCCTCAGCTGTTCCTGGGCTGCTCCTCGGCTGCTCCTCAGCTGTTCCTGGCTGCTCCTCGGCTGCTCCTCAGCTGTTCCTCAGCTGCTCCTCGGCTGCTCCTCAGCTGTTCCTGGGCTGCTCCTCAGCTGCTCCTCAGCTGTTCCTGGGCTGTTCCTCAGCTGTTCCTAGGCTGCTCCTCGGCTGCTCCTCAGCTGTTTCCTGGGCTGCTCCTCGGCTGCTCCTCAGCTGTTCCTGGGGCTGCTCCTCGGCTGCTCCTCAGCTGTTCCTCAGCTGCTCCTCGGCTGCTCCTCAGCTGTTCCTGGGCTGCTCCTCAGCTGTTCCTGGGCTGTTCTTCAGCGGTTCTTCAAGCTGTTCCTGGGCTCTTCCTCGGCTTCTGCTCTGCTAAGATTTGGTTAAAACGTTTGCTGGCTTGTTTGTGCTGCAGAAGGGAAGAGCTCCGAACCCCTGTTGGTTTGTTGGTGCTGCTGCTCCAGGCTGAGGTATTAACGAAGGATCAACCCCTACTAAGAAAGTCGAGCAGATCAGTGATATGTTCTTCAGCAGCAGAGAGAAGACGAGTCAAACTGGCATAAAGTGCAAGGATGGTCAGATGGTGGTATAAAAGGTGGAGCTGGGACTGTTGTGCTGTGATATGTGACTGGCTGAAGGAGTCCAGGATCTACAGATGTGGTCCCAGTTTACAGCTACCGTAAACCTTCAGTTTCAGCAGAGTTCACGTCTTTGCTACAGAAGGAAAGTTAAGCACACTTGTGGTCTGAAGGAACTCTGTTCCACCTCTGGCCTCTGTACAGTCAGAGCAAAACAGGCTGCACATCTGGAACTGGGCCCAAAGTCTTCAGCTGGACTTGGTGTAGCACCGTTTTCTTGACATCGGGGGGACGTAAAGGCGGCTCTGACCGCCTTACTCAAACGTGCGATATGGTGGGACGAGGCTGCTGGTGGGGGGTGTTGCGGTTCGACCAGCAGGACCAGAACAACCGTGCACACTGGTGGTTTTGTGTCCAGACAGAAAGATTTCATGCTTCATAAGGTGACGATGGTACCTACAGTGGTCGGAGGTTCTCGTGTATCTACATCTTCTCAGGTGCCTCCACATCAGTCTTTGAAAACTGGAGGAACTGGTGTTCCTTTGTAGGAGATATTGCGGTTTGTTTGGGGACTATTGGCTCTCTCTGGAACCAGGATGACATTATTGGCCTTTTTTTCTGCAGCATGGAGTCACAGCTGGAGGCCACTGAAGGGCTCTCGGAGGCCGTGTCTCCTCCCTCCTCCACACACAGAGCCGCCGCCGTCCCCCGGAGTGACCCTTATGGTGGAGAGGCTCTGCTGGTGACGTCCCTGCTCGGACAGGCCGGTGCTCTGGGTGTGAACGGTAGTCACGGTGGGGATGCTAATGGGTGGCAAGCGCTAACGTGGTTGCCATGTTTCCTGTCAACAGAGTTCTCACTTACAGAATCGGAGCTCTCCGAGTCTCTGCTCAAATCATTGAGCTCAAAAGACTGCTTCAAACACCCCCCTCCTGCCCCTGAACCGGCCTTGGTTCCTCGAGACGCTGTAGCCACGCTAACCCCGGTGCCATGATCCAGGGAGCGCCATCTCCAGGATCCAGTGGCGTCCGAGGGCGGAGCGGGAAACACGGGCTTGTTGTGCTCAGGATGAGCGTCCACTCTGACGATGGCGCTGGTGCTGCCTGACAGACTGACGGTACTGCCCACCGAGCTGAGCCCCTGGGTGCTCATGGGGTCTGGATGACTTTGAGCCGTGTAGTGAGCGGCGCCCTGGCAGCCCACAGAGGTGTTGCAGTTAATGCTGCTCTCATCGAGGCTCTTGGAGTGGGTCTGGAGGAGACCCTGTTGCTTGGCCAGAGAAATCATCTGCATGAGCCGTGGTTGAGGGTTCTGGCCGTGATCGTTGGTCCTGCAGGTTAGGACCTTCTCCGCTGCACCCTGCCAGTTAAGCTGTGCCGCACTACCCTCCTTCCCTTCCGCATCCAACCTCGGGGAGGCGCTGTTGTTACTCTCATGAGCTTCCTCTGGTATGTGAACCAGCTGCGAAGAACCGGGTCTCGACTGCATCAGTATCCGTGCTCCTCCTGTGATTCCACTGCAGTTGCTCGGCAGGGTGGTGCTGGCCCCAGTGCTCAGTTTGGACATGTATGCGTTGTGGTCAAAGCCCCCTGCTGAGGGCTCCGCACTGGACCGCAGCTCCATACTGCCATGGTGGTGAGGCTGGTGGGAGGACTGGCCAGATGAAGAGTCCGCCGAGGAGGAGAAGAAGTCTGGGACCTGCAGGGAGCAGTTGTGGTTGTTCTTGCTTTTCCACTGAGACAGAAGCTGTTTTGAACGGCTGGAGTCCATCGAGGCCCGATGGAGAGTGGCAGCATGGCATCTCGCTGCTTCCCTCGTACGCTGCCATGGCCTGGGGGTGTGCACCCGGGGGAGAGTGTGGCTAAAAGTGACGCTAGCATCCTTGTTGTGAGCGCCGCGGGGTGAGATCACCTGGATGTCTGAAGTGGGGTGCTTCACGTTGTTGATGGCCCTCTGCTGTGGGTGAAGGAGTCCCTCGGAGCGGGCGATGGGCACGGGGGCCTCCCCAGCCAGAGAGGCCTTGAGCTTCAGGTGGTGAAGTATGGCCTCCTGGCTTATGTGGGGCAAGGAACAGGGGGGTAGTGTAGCACAGCTGGCAGATTCCCGCTGGCCTCCTCGCTCGGCCGGAAATTTCCCAACCGCATACAAACCCTAGAAAGAGAAGAGTTGTGGCGTTTCTACAGGTTCCAGTTCGATCTGTGTGTTCGAACTGTTCCAAACATTGACTCTGTGACACCCATCAGTGCTAGCAAGTGGTGTATTAGCACCAAGCTATTGGGGTCATTTTGACATTTGCTTGTGCTCCCCCCGCTGTCCGTCTGCCTCTCTCTCTGAATGACTACCATGCTCCATGTCAGGGGTCACCAATACAGAGCCCGCGGGCACCAAGTGGCCCGGGGGCACCAAGTGGCCCGCGGGCACCAAGTCGCCCGCAATGACCACATGAGTCGCCCGACTCAGTCGCCAGATTTTGAGCAGAATTGCAGTCGATTTGTTCAGTTAAGATTTATTCAATATGAAAGTTAATTTTTTTAAATGTTGCATAAGTAAAACATGGTTCAACATAGTTTATGTTACCCACTGTAAATTATTGATACACACACACCACACACACAATTTGTTATTTTAGAGGAGTGTGTCGAGCGGTAGCCCTTCACGCGACTCGGTACCCCTGACGTGGCTCTTGCTTTCAGACCGGCTGGTGACCCCTGGTCTATGTGAGCCCATATGGGCGACACCACGGAGGGGTTCCACTGGAGGAACCCTGAACCACAACAGTGAAGGTTGAAGTGCTACCAGGTAGAGGGCCACGGCGCTGCCCAGCAGGAAGCCCGAGTAGACGTCGATGGCGTGGTTCTTGTACAGAATGATCCGGGTCAAGCCACAGATGATGCGCTGATGGTGTAGGTGAAGACCAGCAGGGGCTTGAGCAGCTTGGACGAGTCCGTCAGGGTGCTGTTGAAGTACATCTGAGGACACACAACACTTCAGGCATGACTTTCATCCACTGTACTTCCCTCTAGGAACACAGTCCAGGAGCTGGACGGACTCAGGACGCGGAGTGTGGCGGTACTCACGGAGACGTAGACAGCAGCAAAGGAAGCCAGAGTGGCGTGTTGGGACGGGAAGGACTTCCTGCAAGAGACCAAATGAGTCGCACAAATGAGTCGCACAAATGAGTCGCACAAAGAAGACCGACAGAAGAGCTGCCGGCCCCAGGGGATGGAGCCGGGTCCCGTGATCCGAGGCCCCGAGGAGACACACACACACACACACACACACACACACACACACACACACACGCGCGCAGCCTTTTTGCTCTGCTGCATAATGAAAGAGAACCTCTGGCCCACTTTCTCCTCACTGCACTCAAACACCATCCTGACCTACTTCTGACTCCTCTCCAACCACGGCTGCGTTCCTCGTCCTCCTGACTCTGCAGGCGTGAGAGTGCACGTGCTTTGTTGCAGCGCGTGCGTGCGCGCGTGTGTGTGTGTGCGTGTGTGTGTGTGTGTGTGTGTGTGCGTGCAGGGTCCTCTGTTCTCACACTGACCACCACTTTACCCTAAAGAAGCCAAGAACAGAGGAAGAGCGCAGAGGTCCCACCTGCCCTGGCTGATGGCGGCCTGGTCTGCCCCGGTGCAGATGTCCTCCATGACGTAGGGGTTCTGCTCACAGCTGGTGCTCAGGCTGGTGTAGTTGGGTTTGCACACGCTCAGGAAGTACGGCGTGGGGTTGCCAGTCATCAGCTGGGAGGATGTTGGTGATGAGGGCCGTAGCGCAGAGGCCGAAGGCGTGGACTCCTGAGGAGGGAACGGGGGACATTGGCTCAAGGCCTCTGGAACCTCACACCTCCACACGGACGTGCACGGATACAAACTCTAACATGCACGTGCGTACCGATGAAGCGGACGGCTCTGCGGATGAAGGAGTTGAAGTTGCATCCCGCAGCATTGATGTTGGCCTCGGCAGCGGCGCCGCGGTTTCCTCCGGGACTGACAGCAGAAGACGACGGCTTCTCCCACCATGATCTGTGACGACAGCAAACCGCATCAGACCGGTCGGAACGGTCGGCCGGTGGATCAGAGACAGCAGCAGAGAGAGTCGGGTAACGCTGGATCTGCCCCTGAGCGTTGCATCTTACTGAAATGGCAAGGGGCAGCGAAGGCGAGGCTGAGCAACATCAGCAGAGGGACCACCTCGTGGGTGGGATCGATGTAAGGGAGGCTCAGGCTGCGGTCGCGGCAGCTGAAGCCCACCGTCACCGGCTTGAACAGGTCCGTCCACTCCAGGAAAGTACAGGCTGACGGCTGAAGAGATGAGGATCGGCATCTGTCCGTGGGGAGAGCAGAAGGAAGGGCAAGATCAACCAGGAGACGGAGCCCAACAGAGATGGTGACAGAGGTGGTTTCTCTCCACTTCAGTTCCCAGCAGCAGCTCCTCTCCAGCCTTCATGGACTCTTTATCTGCTCTCGCTTGGGATGGAATCAGCAGAAGATCCAGCTGACCGAGCTGCTGAGCCTCCACCATGTGGATTCACATCTGAATCAGCACTTCTGGAGAAGGTGACGGCACCAGATCAGCCCAGAAGATCTGGAGCTCTGCCCTCACACAGCTGCCAGAACCAGAAGCTTTAACAGTAGAATGGTCGGGGCCGAACCTTTACTACCAGGAACTGCTGTGGAGCCGTGATATCACGAGGCTAATGCTCCCAGCTGTTCTTTAGCATCACCGTAGCGATGCTTCTCTAGGCTGCTGGGATCCAGAAACATGGTCATGTGACAGGTTTCTGTATCCTGATTGGTTGGGGGCTGCAGGTCTTCTCTCTCCTCCCCTGTTTCCATCTCTCTTTTCAGCACTGCTCTCCTTTCATCCCCTCATTATGTAGGTCAGCATTACCACCTTGGGTATTTTTGCTTTTCTCCCTCGTTCTTCTTCTCTCTGGGTTTATCCACTAGTATTATATATATATTATATATATTATAGTATTATATATATTATATTATAGTATACTGGTATAGCCCAGAGTAGAGGCTGAGATCTTCTCTCAATGCTTAATCAGTCATGGACATTTTCTATTCTTTGATGCAGATTTCAATTCATGGAGTGAAGATGGAGACAGAGCCTGAGGGGGATGGAGAGACCATGGTGGAGGAGAGGGGATGGAAGACCATGGTGGAGGAGAGGGGGATGGAGAGACCATGGTGGAGGAGAGGGGGATGGAGAGACCATGTGGAGGAGAGGAGAGACCTGGGGGAGATGGGGATGAGAGCCATGGTGGAGGAGAGGGGGATGGAGAGACCATGGTGGAGGAGAGGGGGATGGAGAGACCATGGTGGAGGAGAGGTGGATGGAGAGACCATGGTGGAGGAGAGGGGGATGGAGAAACCATGGTGGAGGAGAGGGGGATGGAGAGACCATGGTGGAGGAGAGGGGGATGGAGAGATCGTGGTGGAGGAGAGGTGGATGGAGAGACCATGGTGGAGGAGAGGGGGTTGGAGAAACCATGGTGGAGGAGAGGGGGATGGAGAGATCGTGGTGGAGGAGAGGGGGATGGAGAGACCATGGTGGAGGAGAGGGGGATGGAGAGACCAGGAGAGAGGAGAGGTGGATGGAGAGACCGTGGTAGAGGAGAGGTGGATGGAGAAACCATGATAGAGGAGAGGGGGATGGAGAGACCAGGAGAGAGGAGAGGTGGATGGAGAAACCATGATAGAGGAGAGGTGGATGGAGAGACCATGATAGAGGAGAGGTGGATGGAGAGACCATGAGAGGACGAGAGGTGGATGGAGAGACCATGAGAGAGGAGAGGTGGATGAGAAACCATGATAGAGGAGAGGGGGATGGAGAGACCATGATAGAGGAGAGGTGGATGGAGAGACCATGGTGGAGGAGAGGGGGATGGAGAGACCATGATAGAGGAGAGGTGGATGGAGAGACCATGGTAGAGGAGAGGGGGATGGAGAGACCATGGTAGAGGAGAGGGGGATGGAGAGACCGTGGTAGAGAAGAGTGGATGGAGAGACCATGATAGAGGAGAGGTGGGATGGTAGAGACCATGATAGGGAGTGGAATGGAGAAACCATATAGAGGAGATGTGAGATGACCATGATAGAGGAGAGGTGGATGGAGAGGACCATGAGAGAGGAGAGGTGGATGGAGAGACCATGAGGAGGAGATGTGGATAGAGAGAACATGTTGGAGGAGAGGGGATGCAGAGACCACGATAGAGGAGAGGTGGATGGTAGAGACCGTGATCCCAACTGTGTCCCTACTGTGGTTCCTTACTGTGGTCCCTACTGTGGTCTCACTTTCCTAATGGTGGGTCCCATACTGTGTTCCCTACTGTGGTCCTTACTGTGGTCCCTACTGTGGTCCCTACTGTGGTCCTACTGTGGTCCCTACTGTGGTCCCTACTGTGGTCCTTACTGTGGTTCCCTACTGTGTTCCCTACTGTGGTCCTTACTGTGGTCCCTACTGTGGTCCTTACTGTGGTCCCTACTGTGGTCCTTACTGTGGTCCCTACTGTGGTCCTTACTGTGGTCCCTACTGTGGTCCTTACTGTGGTCCCTACTGTGGTCCCTACTGTGGTCCCTACTGTGGTCCTTACTTGTGGTCCCTACTGTGTTCCCTACTGTGGTCCTTACTGTGGTCCCTACTGGGGTCCTTACTGTGGTCCTTACTGTGGTCCCTACTGTGGTCCCCTACTGTGGTCCTTACTGTGGTCCCTACTGTGGTCCGTACTGTGGTCCCTACTGTGGTCCCTACTGTGGTCCTTACTGTGGTCCCTACTGTGGTCCCTACTGTGGTCCTTACTGTGGTCCCTACCTGTGGTCCCTTACTGGGGTCCTTACTGTGGTCCTTACTGTGGTCCCTACTGTGGTCCTTACTGTGGTCCCATACGTGTGGCCTACTGGGGTCCTTACGGTGGTCCCTACTGTGTCCTACTGTGGTCCCTAACAGGTGGTCCTTACTGTGGCCCCTACTGTGGCCCCTACTGTGGTCCTTACTGTGGTCCCTACTGTGGTCCCTACTGTGGTCCCTACTGTGGGCCCTACTGTTTCCCTACTGTGTTACCTACTGTGGTCCCTACTGTGTCCTTACTGTGGTCCCTACTGTGGCCCCTACTGTGGTCCCTACTGTGGTCCTTACTGTGGGTCCCTACTGTGGTCCCTACTGTGTTCCCTACTGTGTTCCTTACTGTGGTCCCTACTGTGGTCCCTACTGTGTTCTCTACTATGGTCCCTACTGTGGTCCTTACTGTGGTCCCTACTGATGGTCCCCTACTGTGTTCCTTACTGGTGGTCCCCCACTGTGTTTCCTTACGGTGGTCCCCACTGTGGGCCTTACTGTGGTCCTTACTGTAGGTCCTACTGTGGTCCCTACTGTGTTCTCTACTATGGTCCCTACTGTGGTCCTTACTGTGGTCCTACTATGGTCCCTACTGTGTTCCTTACTGTGGTCCCCACTGTGTTCCTTACTGTGGTCCCTACTGTGGTCCCTACTGTGTCCCTACTGTGGTCCCTACTGTGTTCCTTACTGTGGTCGCTACTGTGGTCCCTACTGTGGTCCTTACTGTGGTCCCTACTGTGGTCCATACTGTGGTCCCTACTGTGGTCCCTACTGTGGTCCTTACTGTGTTCCCTACTGTGTTCCCTACTGTGTTCCCTACTGTGGGCCTTACTGTGGGCCTTACTGTGGTCCCTACTGTGGTCCCTACTGTGGTCCTTACTGTGGTCCCTACTGTGGTCCTTACTGTGGTCCTTACTGTGGTCCCTACTGTGGTCCTTACTGGGGTCCCTACTGTGTCCCTACTGTGTCCCTACTGTGGTCCTTACTGTGGTCCCTTACTGTGGTCCCTACTGTGTCCCTACTGTGGTCCTTACTGTGGTCCCTACTGTGGTCCCTACTGTGGTCCCTACTGTGGTCCCTACTGTGTTCCCTACTGTGGTCCCTTACTGTGGTCCCTACTGTGTCCTTACTGTGGTCCTTACGGTGTCCCTACTGTGGTCCTTACTGTGGGTCCCATACTGTGTTCCCCTACTGTGTTCCCTACTGTGGTCCCTACTGTGGGTCCCTACTGTGGTCCTACTGTGTTTCCTTACTGTGGTCCCTACTGTGGGTCCCTACTGTGTTCCCTACTGTGGTCCCTACTGTGTTCCCTTACTGTGGTCCCTACTGTGGTCCCTACTGTGGTCCCTACTGTGGTCCTTACTGTGGTCCTTACTGTGGTCCCTACTGTGGTCCCTACTGTGTTCCCTACTGTGGTCCTACTGTGGTCCTTACTGTGGTCCCTTACTGTGGTCCCTACTGTGTTCCCTACTGTGGTCCTACTGTGGTCCTTACTGTGGTCCCTACTGTGGTCCCTACTGTGGTCCCTACTGTGGTCCCTACTGTGTTCCCTACTGTGGTCCCTTACTGTGGTCCCTACTGTGGTCCCTACTGTGTCCCTACTGTGTTCCTACTGTGGTCCCTACTGTGTGTCCCTACTGTGGTCCCTACTGTGGTCCCTACTGTGGTCCATACCTACTGTGGTCCCTACTGTGGTCCTACTGTGTCCTACTGTGTTCCCTACTGTGGTCCCTACTGTGGTCCCTACTGTGGTCCCTACTGTGGTCCCTACTGTTTCCCTACTGTGTCCCTACTGTGGTCCTTACTGTGGTCCCTACTGTGGTCCCTACTGAGTGCCACAAGCACCTTTGAACTGAATTATGTGCATTATTCCTCAGCTAGCTCGGGTTGTTATGCGGCCGTTTCTATGGTTACATGTTAATAATTCGATTCCTTTAAACAGGTCAGCTCCACTTTGGGTGGTTTCCCTCCTGTTTGACTTTAGAAGATGCGTCCGATTCAGTTCTGCTCTCATCCTGAATGAATCAGAAACATTTCAATCATTTTGGACACATGTCCACAGAAAGAGCTCCATTTCTCTCCTGTTGTCCACCTTCAGGACTGAGCTGAGGACATGGACACAAGAGCCACACAGGACTGAGACGTTGTCCTGAGTCTCGAAGAAATCCCCACAATCCCAAATGCTGGTGCTGCTGGAAACTGTTGCCCTAGCAGTTCCTTCAAAATAAAAGCGTCGGTCCATGTTTGACCGAGGGTGTTGGGATGGAGCCGATCGAAGGGCCCCTTCTCAACAGAGTCAAGAGGTTCCAGACAAAATAGAAATCACCATTGATCAGAGTGCAGCAAGAATAAAAATGTGTTCATGCAGCTTCTGTTTGATCCTGGGAATTATTTCATGATGAAATACAACGAACTCAGTGGATATTTTTGTCATAATAATAATAATAATCATCATAATAATTCAGGAAGTGACACCAGCAGGACCCAGGCGTCTCAGACATGCCGCTGTCAGGAAATGGGCGCATGCCTGCATTGTTCTCGTGGCCCACAGATGCATTCATGCATGTGCAGCAGCTCTGGAGAAACATCTGGAACTGACCTCCACAAAATAGAAGCAGGGCAGCAGGCTGACGCTGTCTTTGGTCTTGTCCCTGGCAGCCATGATCAGGCCTCCAGGTAGCCCCCCCATCCAGCAGGTGTCGAGGCGCGGTGTCCGGGCGAGATTAGGAACTCTCCATGAGAGCCTGTGTGGATCCAGCACGGCGGAACCGGACGCTCCAGACCCGGACTCGACCAGCCCTCTGCCAGTGAGAGGAGGAGGAGGAGGGGGAGGAGGAGGAGCGCAGGCGCACTGAGAATGAGGGCAGCTCCATCTGGTTCCCTCTTCCAGTGCAGAATCTGGGGGAATCTTTCAAATGCACAAGTCTCCTCACGCGTCACCGTCGCGCGCACGCGCCTGAAGACGTCTCTTTACCCGCCACAGAATCATGGTGCTGCCACCGTTGCTGCCCAACCTCCAGCTGTTGACGTCACGCCGCTTGTAAATGTGTAATTTATTATTGATGGTCTTCATTACATAATGCTTAGAAAATGTGAAGGAGGCGGAACCGAACCGTCCGGTCCAGTGAGACCGAACCCACAATCGCTGCATGTTCCCAATGTGCCCGCATTCATCATCTTTTTCAGTCACCGCATCTTCTCAAGCGCGTCCGTGGACATGACGTCACTCTAACGCTGCCCTGCGGGACGCCCTCGCGGGACCGCGCAATTGCGCGTTTCCAGCGCTGCCGCGACGAGGCCTTAAAGAACCCGAAGAGTTTTTAAAAACAGAGCCGGGAGCTACTGGGACTGACCGGGTCAGCACGAGCCGCCGGCAGGTAGGAAACGCTGCTTCAGGTGTGTACCCGCCCCTCACAGCGGCCGGAAGTAGGTTATGACAGAAGAGCTTCATCATCATCATCGTCATCATGATTACAGATGAAAAGCTGCTGTGGGCTGAACTGGGCTGAGCTGGAAGGTTCTAACCAGATTCATCTTCTTGGTGGATGGTCTGCCACGTGTACCAGAGGTTAAAGTCAAATTTCTGCCCTTCTTGGACTGCCAAGTTGACAGATCCTTTCGCTCTAATCTAGCCCCGGACTGGGCGAAGCCGGAGCCCCACACTGGGCAAGGCCGGAGCCCCACCACTGGGGGCAGCTGGAGCAGCGGAGCTGCCCCACACTGGGGCAGCTGGAGCAGCTGGAGCCCACAATAGGGCCGCCGGAGCCCCAGACTGGGGCAGCCGGAGCCCCACAACTGGGAGAAGCAGGTAGCAGCAGATGAGTCCAGTTCAGGAACATGGTGAAACTAACTTTTGTTTTTGGTCGTTTTGGCTGAAAAGTCACGTCTGTCGGTGAAATCTGACAGTTATTAATGTGCGCCTTAGTCAGCGTCTTCGGTGTCACACTCATACCGTTGCCAGGCAACAGAACCAACACCAATCAACAGGAAGACGCGTTCACCTGCATTTCGCCCTCAACAGTTTTCGTGGCAGATGTTCCATGAGCAGGTGACCGTCCCAGATCAGGTTTCCTCAGTATTGGTTACCTTGTCTCTGAAACTGGAGTTAGCTCTGTTTCCTGGCTTTGAGTTACCACTGTCTGAGTAGTAAAGATCCCTCCTGCTTCTTGGTGAACCAGACACCAACGATTTGAAGGTTTGTGGTGAGGCGCTGAAGGTCTCCACCACAGGTGGATCCCACAGACACATCTGGTGGATGGAGGACCTGGATGTGTGACCCAGGACCCCTCAGTCCTGCTCACACGCCAAAACACCGAAAAAGAGCCCAAATGATCGGAAAACAACAAACAACAAAAGAATTATTTTCACACAATTCTCATTTTATGCCGCTCAAAATATGTTTGGACACCAAAAGTTCCATCGGAGTTTCTGCACAAAGGGAATGAGGACTTTGAAATCTGAGTTTCCATCAGTAAGAGCTGCATGTGTTAGCAGCGTAGTGGTCACTCAACAGCTGTGTTCCGCCGTAGCTTTTATCTTCGAGGCTAGGGTTAGCATGGAGCTGCCATGTTCAGGCTTCATCTTCAGCTCAGCTCAGCTTAACTTAACTGGTGCAGCTTCTGTCTGGGTCAGAACTGATGTCCTGTCTCTGTCTCGCAGTCTCCAAAATGCCTTCAGAGCAGCTGAGAAGCAGATGGAGACACTGTTCATCACTGCCAGTGGAGGCAAGTCGACGCTCTCGTGCTCCTCTAGGAACATGCTCTTCATTCTTTTACCTTCTGCTCACTATGAAATGTTTATGGTTCATGTTTTTCTTGATGTGTTAAATGGAAAGGGTTGCTTTAAGATCAGGTGGTAAGGTCACCTTTGACCTTTCCCCTATCACCAGTATAAAGAGAGCAGAAGAAGGACTGTTTCTCCTTTGTCATTTGGCTAAAGAACATTTAGTCCGACTGTGTTTCACAGATTCCACAGAATCAGATTCTTGGTAACGTTATGAAAGGTTTGCTAGCCCAACACTAGAGGGCAGACTTTGTCCACAAAAACATGGCGAGAGTGTCACGCACGTCCCTGCTGGCCTGAAATAACCAGGGCCGGCCCTGTCCTTAGGCCTTGTTAGCCGGGGCAGCATTGGGGTCCACGGCGAGGGGGGGTTCGCACTAGAGACGGCTTTGCCTCCCTGAAAGAACTTGGGCCAGGGTGCTGAAGAAAAGAGCCGTTCTAACAAAAGAACTTGGGATTTTATCCAAAATGGTGAACAAAGCAAAATCTGCAGTGATGCGGATGCTCTTAATTATATCTGTGAATCTACAGTGCAACACTTAACCCTAACCCCTAATCCCTGACCCTAACCCCAATCCCAAACCCTAACCCCTAACCGCAACCCCTAACCCCAACCCCTAACCCCAACCCCTAACCCTAACCCCTAACCCGTAACCCCAACCGCTAACCCCAACCCCAACCCCAAACCCCTAACCCCTAACCCCTAACCCTAATCCTAACCCCTAACCCCCAACCCGTAACCATAACCTCTACCCAACCCGTAACCCATAACCCCTACCCTAACCCTAACCCTAATCCTAACCCCTAACCCTAACCCCAACCCCTAACCCTAACCCCAACTCCTAACCCTAACCCTAATCCTAACCCCTAACCCCAACCCCTAACCCCAACCCCTAACCTCTCACCCTAACCCCTAACCCCTAAC
This sequence comes from Takifugu rubripes, assembly GCF_901000725.2. Classification (NCBI taxonomy): domain Eukaryota; kingdom Metazoa; phylum Chordata; class Actinopteri; order Tetraodontiformes; family Tetraodontidae; genus Takifugu; species Takifugu rubripes. The sequence continues at coordinate 1,465,872 of NW_021821632.1, read as the reverse complement.
CCTTTGGGGTAGCAGCCAAAGGAAGCAGATCATAAATAAGAGTGGCCCCTGAGGAGCTCAGACTTCATGAGAGGTGTTCAGATTAAAGCACCCTTGGCGTTTGGTGAGCTACCTCCTGAGCAGCTGGTCCTTCTGTGTCCTGCTTGAAGAAGACCTTGAGGTACAAGATCCCCTGGGGGGGACACCGCTGTAGCTCGGGTTGTAGGGTGATCAAAGCAGCCTGTGACTTGTAATGAGAACATGGCTACATAATCAATGTGCCTTTCCCTGCGAGATGAACCAGTCCTGGAACTGTTTATTGTTCCTCTAATGACAGTAATGAACCTCTGGCTGGGCGCTGAACTAAGACCTGGTTTAGGCTCGTGGAGGCCCTAAGTCTTCGGGTCAGTAGGCCTGTATTTAGATTTGACAGCTGATAAGTTTGGGCTAAATTTCATTCATGTGATCACATCTGTAATTTTACCCGCTAATTAGTTGTGATGCTGATTTGTTTTTACGCTCTGAATCGCTACAGAGCTCCGTAAGCTAGAAATGTGCACGTGTAGCTGGTAGGAAAGGTATTCATGAATCCTGTTGTAAGTGTTGGGGTTTCTGGGTTGTGTCGGTCGTTGTCCTGCAGGGGTGGAATGGAGCACAATTGGTGGCAGCTGGCACTGCGGGGAGGCGCACCTGCACCCAGGGCACGTTCGGGGTCTTCATGCCGTTTGCTGGACCGGCGAGCGTGCCGCGCCGGACTCCCGAGTTCTCTGCAGTCCAGGGGGGACTTGCTTCTGGGGGAGGACTCCCCGGTAGACCCTGGGAGGGCAGACGCCGGCGGTCCCTGAGGATTGTTTCCACCATTGTGTCCTGGCCTGCGTTTGGGTCCTGTTCATCCCTGTCTCGTAACAGAACACCCCGGCCAGTGTGGACCGGCGGGTCAGGACGCGGTGGAGCTAAAGACACAACCCCTCCCTTCCCCTCCCCTCCCCTGACAGTAACCTTCCCGTCACTTCTGCTGTGCCTACCTTGATGGTCTTTGTAGGGTGCCAGGAGGTGCCCGTTGAGGGGGAGGTAATGTTGGGGTTCTGGGTTGTGTCGGGTCGTTGTCCTACAGGGGGTGGAATGGAGCTCAATTGGTGGCAGCTGGCACTGCGGGGAGGCGCACCTGTAGGCAGTTTACATCTTGCTCCCTTTAAGCAGGTTGTGCCTGTCAGGGCCAGGGTGTCGCTTTGTCTTGTGTGGGGGTTTTGTCCGGATTCCCTTGTCGTGTGTTGAGTTTCCTGCAGTCCAGGACCTGCAGTCGTGGGGGTCTGCTTCTGCCTTCTGTGTCTTGGGCACGTTCGGGGTCTTCATGCCATTTGCTGGACTGGCGAGCGTGCCACGCCGGACTCCTGAGTCCAGTAGGACTGCTGATGGTGGAGGACTCACCGGTAGACCTGAGAAGGGCAGAGAGGACTGCTTCGGTTCCCTGATGTTTCTGTGTTCCCTGGAGGGCCGCTCCTGCTCCGTGTTCCCTGGAGGGCTGCTCCCGCTCCCTGTGCCCTGAAGGGCCGCGCCCGCTCCCTGTGCCCTGGAGGGCCGCGCCCGCTCCCTGTGCCCTGAAGGGCCGCTCCCTGTGCCCTGGAGGGCCGCGCCCGCTCCCTGTGCCCTGGAGGGCCGCGCCCGCTCCCGTGCCCTGGAGGGCCGCGCCCGCTCCCTGTGCCCTGAAGGGCCGCTCCCTGTGCCCTGGAGGGCCGCGCCCGCTCCCTGTGCCCTGGAGGGCCGCGCCCGCTCCCTGTGCCCTGGAGGGCTGCGCCCGCTCCCTGTGCCCTGAAGGGCCGCTCCCTGTGCCCTGGAGGGCCGCGCCCGCTCCCTGTGCCCTGAAGGGCCGCTCCCTGTGCCCTGGAGGGCCGCGCCCGCTCCCTGTGCCCTGAAAGGCCGCGCCCGCCCTGTGCCCTGGAGGGCCGGCGCTCCCTGTGCCCTGAAGGGCGCGCCGCGCCCGCTCCCTGTGCCCTGAAAGGCCGCGCCCGCTCCCTGTGCCCTGGAGGGCCGCGCCCGCTCCCTGTGCCCTGAAGGGCCGCTCCCTGTGCCCTGGAGGGCTGCGCCGCGCCCGCTCCCTGTGCCCTGAAAGGCCGCGCCCGCTCCCTGTGCCCTGGAGGGCCGCGCCCGCTCCCTGTGCCCTGGAGGGCCGCTCCCGCTCCCTGTGCCCTGGAGGGCCGCGCCCGCTCCCTGTGCCCTGGAGGGCCGCGCCCGCTCCCTGTGCCCTGAAGGGGCCGCTCCCTGTGCCCTGGAGGGCCGCTCCCGCTCCCTGTGCCCTGGAGGGCCGCGCCCGCTCCCTGTGCCCTGGAGGGCCGCGCCGTTCCCTGAGTGCCATGCAGTCCTGGAGGGCTGCCTTCGTGTTCTTTGTGTGCTTCCCCCTGTAAATAAAGCAACCGTCATGATTTATTTAGTGAACTCCATCAGACACTTCAGGTTATGACAGCATGAGCTTCCGAAGAAGCTGGGGAATTTAGGACCGGTTTCCACGACAACAAAAAGAGCGAGGTTGCACTGTGTTTGGGCCTTATTTTTAAAAGAAAATGGTCGGATCACTAGGGTGAGAGGTCAGCAGGTAGCTGTGCTCCATTCCTCAGGAGAATCATCCTGCTGAAAGACCTCAGGGATCCTGTTTCCATGAAAGGTTGAACATGGTTGGCAGCAGCACTCAGGGGGGGTAGATGCCAAACATCTAAATGAAGGAGAGGAAACAAGCAATGACCAGCACAACTTTGCTCAAAGCACCTCGATGCTACAAAGGCCTTTGTTCCATAGCACATCCTGCGACCGTGTGATCACGGAAACCGTGATTCCTCAGTCTGGGCCATCTTCTCTTAGCACTCAGTGCTCAAGTTCTGAGGGGCACGTGCACATTGTTAGGGGGACAAAGGTCAGGATGGCCAACGTGGCGGCTCTGCAACTATGCAGCAGCATATGTTTGGACCTGTGAGACGGGGAACACCTGACAGGAGCTGTGGCATGGAGAGGCTCTGACCTGGTCTGTAGATGGCTCTCATCCCAGTATCACCAGGACAGCAGTTAAGGCATCTCTAGCTAGCACAGGGAGATCTGTTGGTCCTCCAAGGATGTGCCTCGTTAGACCAGGATATGACTCCTTAGACCTTTACTGACCCACCACCAAAGTATCATAAACTCTCTCCATCTATCCCCTTTGCTCAGGGGGGAGGGGGACCTGCTCATATCTGAGAAGACAACACGGTGCCAGTGGCAAATCCACCACTGCTGGCAAATACCAGCTGGGCTGCAGCTACTGGTCCTTGTAGATGTTGGTCCCACATCAGACATGGAGGTGACTGTTGCAGGTCATTTTATAGAGATCTGGCTGCTTGTGTTTTCATGCACAAAGCAGCAGATAGCGGTCCTGCTTCCAGGTTTCTGCCCTTCCAACCTCTCCTGGAACACTGGCTCTCCCAGTAAAGTGTCAAGGGTATGGAGGTGGTGCCAGGATCCTTCTGGCGGTGCTGTCATGGAGAAGCTGCCATCTGTCCAGACCTTACCTGGATCTGAGGTTGCCCAATATTCAGCCCTTCTACCCCTGATGGCTGTTTTTGTCTGTATACGTTCCGTTCTGGGATGGATCTGGACTCTGTTTACTCCCCAGGAGACATCTCATGGGCAGTACTGCTGGTTTCATTTTCCTCTCATGATGACTGCAGTCACAGTTACAACCTGTTGCACAAAATCCACCAGCTTGGTGCAGAAAGGTGCAGATGACATCCGGATGTAGTGTAGCGGTTCAGCAGGACCTGGGCTTGTCATAGGTGTGGTGGAGCTCCAGGCTCCTGGTGGGAACCTCTCTGTTTTTACTGGGAGCTCTGAATCGGGCAGAGCTTCAAAAACCCTCCATGTTCTGGTCAGCCGTCTTATTCATGGGGGGTGGGGGCGGAGCTCTCAGACTGTTGCGTAACAGACAGATTTGACCTGACTGGTAGAATCCAGCATGTAACATCTGGAGGAGCCTGGAAGACCAAGAAGGAACTCGCAGCTCCCTGAAAACACATGCAGAGCTGGAAGTTCTGTCTTCAGTGAGCCGGAAAATTAACCAACCAGAGAGATCCCAGAGAGAGATCCCACAGAGAGGAGAGAGAGATCCCAGAGAGAGAGAGAGATCCTAGTGAGAGAGACCCCAGAGAGAGATCCCAGAGAGAGAGAGAGAGATCCTAGAAAGAGAGAGAGAGATCCCAGAGAGAGAGATCCCAGAGAGAGAGAGAGATCCTAGTGAGAGGAGATCCTAGTGAGAGAGACCCCAGAGAGAGATCCCAGAGAGAGAGAGAGAGAGATCCTAGAAAGAGAGAGAGAGATCCCAGAGAGAGAGAGAGAGAGAGAGAGATCCCATAGAGAGAGAGAGATAGAGAGGAGGAGAGAGAGAGAGATCCCATAGAGAGAGAGAGAGAGAGAGACCCATAGAGAGAGAGAGAGAGAGAGAGAGAGAGATCCATAGGAGAGAGAGGAGAGATCCCAGAGAGAGAGAGAGATCCTAGTGAGAGAGACCCCAGAGAGAGATCCCAGAGAGAGAGAGAGAGATCCTAGAAAGAGAGAGAGAGATCCCAGAGAGAGAGATCCCAGAGAGAGAGAGAGATCCTAGTGAGAGAGAGATCCTAGTGAGAGACCCCAGAGAGAAGAGAGAGAGAGATCCTAAAGAGAGAGAGAGAGATCCCAGAGAGAGAGAGAGATCCCAGAGAGAGAGAGAGAGAGAGATCCCATAGAGGAGAGAGATCCCAGAGAGAGAGAGATCCCAGAGAGAGAGAGATCCCATAGAGAGAGAGAGATCCCAGAGAGATCCCAGAGAGAGAGATCCAAGAGAGAGAGATCCAAGAGAGAGAGATCCAAGAGAGAGAGATTCCCATCATCTTCTGTTGTTCACTACTGAGCTGCTCTTTCTCTCTCTCTCTCTCACACACACACACACTCACACTCACACTCATACACATACACACTCACACACTCACCCACACCCACCCACACACACACACACACACATACACACTCACACCCACCCACACACACATACACACTCACACCCACACACACACACACACACTCACACCACACTCACACACACACACACACACACACACTTTACTAGCTGCGTCCTCACCAGATCAGAGACCGACTCCTCGTCCCGCTCTGATGTGTCGGTCTCCAGACACGAGTGTAAAACACACTTCTGGTGAGCTGCTCTCTGATTGGCTGATCTGGGGGCCTCTTTATGCATGGCTGATTCTGTTTGTGCACAGTGAGAGACTGCATGTTAAAAATAGCACACTTGTATCAAAGTGTGTGTGCCGTCTGTTCACAGCATGTGTGGAACGTCTGATTACAACAGTAGATGTATGTTTAATGACACACACCAGATCATTCTGGGATGGCACGTTCCTCTTCTCAGCTCTCTCACGGGAATGAACGGGACTCTGGCACCCAGCTCGGCCTGGCCCCCCCCCCTCCAGCACCCAGCTCGGCCTGGTCCCCCCCCCCCCACATACCCATCTATGCACCAGGGGACTCATCCACTGAGATGTTCCACCTCCAGCACAGTGTAACATCTAAAAACACACCTGTTCCGACTGGTGAACCCTCAACCATCGCCCCCCTTCACTGCACCCTCTTACACCTTCTCCATGGTTACTCTTCACGTCCTGAGACCTGAACTCTTCCTGCATCGTTAGGGTTAGGGTTAGGATCAACGTGGTTGGGTTAGGGTTAGGGTTAGGATCAACGTGGTTGTTGGTGGTTGGACACTCACCCAGGTTCAGGGTTAGGATTAGGGTTAGGGTTAGGGTTAGGGTTAGGATCAACGTGGTTGGGTTAGGGTTAGGGGGTTAGGGTTAGGGTTAGGGTTAGGATCAACGTGGTTGGGTTAGGGTTAGGGTTAGGATCAACGTGGTTGTTGGTGGTTGGACACTCACCAGGTTCAGGGTTAGGATTAGGGTTAGGGTTAGGGTTAGGATCAACGTGGTTGGGTTAGGGTTAGGGTTAGGGGGTTAGGGTTAGGATCAACGTGGTTGTTGGTGGTTGGACCATCACTCAGGTTCAGGGTTAGGGTTAGGGTTTAGGGGGTTATGGTTAGGGTTAGGATCAACGTGGTTGGGTTAGGGTTAGGGGGTTAGGGTTAGGGTTAGGGTTAGGATCAACGTGGTTGGGTTAGGGTTAGGGTTAGGATCAACGTGGTTGTGGTGGTTGGACACTCACCCAGGTTCAGGGTTAGGATTAGGGTTAGGATCAACGTGGTTGTTGGTGGTTGGACACTCACTCAGGTTCAGGGTTAGGGTTAGGGTTAGGGGGTTATGGTTAGGGTTAGGATCAACATGGTTGTTGGTGGTTGGACACTCACCCAGGTTCAGGGTTAGGGTTAGGGTTAGGGGGTTATGGTTAGGGTTAGGATCAACGTGGTTGTTGGTGGTTGGACACTCACCCAGGTTCAGGGTTAGGGTTAGGGTTAGGGGGTTATGGTTAGGGTTAGGATCAACGTGGTTGTTGGTGGTTGGACTCTCACCAGGTCAGGGTTAGGGTTAGGGTTAGGGTTAGGGGGTTATGGTTAGGGTTAGGATCAACGTGGTTGTTGGTGGTTGGACACTCACCCAGGTTCAGGGTTAGGGTTAGGGGGTTATGGTTAGGGTTAGGATCAACGTGGTTGTTGGTGGTTGGACACTCACCCAGGTTCAGGGTTAGGGTTAGGGTTAGGGGGTTATGGTTAGGGTTAGGATCAACGTGGTTGTTGGTGGTTGGACACTCACCCAGGTTCAGGGTTAGGGTTAGGGTTAGGGGGTTATGGTTAGGGTTAGGGTCAACGTGGTTGTTGGTGGTTGGACACTCACCCAGGTTCAGGGTTAGGTAGGGTTAGGGGGTTATGGTTATGGGGTTAGGATCAACGTGGTTGTTGGTGGTTGGACACTCACCCAGGTTCAGGGTTAGGGTTAGGGTTAGGGGGTTATGGTTAGGGTTAGGATCAACGTGGTTTTGGTGGTTGGACACTCACCCAGGTTCAGGGTTAGGGTTAGGGTTAGGGGGTTATGGTTAGGGTTAGGATCAACGTGGTTGTTGGTGGTTGGACACTCACCCAGGTTCAGGGTTAGGGTTAGGGTTAGGGGGTTATGGTTAGGGTTAGGATCAACGTGGTTGTTGGTGGTTGGACACTCACCCAGGTTCAGGGTTAGGGTTAGGGTTAGGGGGTTATGGTTAGGGTTAGGATCAACGTGGTTGTTGGTGGTTGGACACTCACCCAGGTTCAGGCAATCACAGGGCCTCGTGGCTCGTCACCACGGTGGATCTGCTCCGTACAACTATCTTCTTCTTCTGACCTGAGAGAACTGAACTTTCAGTGCTGGAATGAGGAGCTAGCATAAACGGTGGCTCAGCCATGTACGTGCACAGACGATGACACTAACAACTCATCATATTCCAACACTAATGTGCTCGTGCCTGTCTGCTCGCCAGAGTGGCGTCCTCCCCTCTCTTGCATGGATGATTTTTGAGCAGGTATTTTAGGTGGGGAAGCATGATGTCCACGTTAGCATCCATACGTATCGACACTATATGAGGAGCCCCAATTATCCCCACAACGCTCTCCTGGATGATGTCTTCCCTTTTCTTTACATAGATGTTTTGCTCCAGTCTGATGGTGAATTGGTTAAACAGCCCCTCCCCCACAGCCAGGCACACACATGAGAAAGCCTGGCATTCTCTCTCTCTCTCTCTCACACACACACACACTCTCTCCACTCTGTGGTTGCAGCAGATCGGCAGCAGCAGCACATTTGCTTGTGTGCAGCGGGGGAATCATGAGGCGGTCAGCAGTGCTCTGCCGTTCAGGGGCGGAGGAGGAGGCAGGCTAGGGCAGAGGAACCTTTCTTCACTTAAATGCCTTCTTCTCTCCCTCTGCATCATGCTTTACTTCCAGCTGGTGATCATGGCCGGGACCATTATGCTGGCCTATTATTTTGAGTACACTGACACCTTCAGTGTGCACGTCCAGGGCTTTTTCTGCTACGATGCCACGTTCACCAAACCCTACCTTGGACCAGAGGAGAGCAGCGCTGTGCCGCCCGTGCTGCTCTACGCCGTGGTGACAGGACTGCCCACTCTGCTGGTGAGTGCACGTTCATCAGCAAACTTTACACCATCACACCCGCCAGGCTCGTTAATGAATAATAAATGAAGGAAAGTTCGCCCTCCAAAATGAGATGTTCTGCCCCCTAAAATATCGGACACACAATAGAGAAAAAGAGCTTTGTGCCAGCGCGGTGTGTAATGGTGAGGAGTCACGTTCAGTGAAGCCAGGTGAGTCTGTCTCATGGGGCTTGGTTGTATGGATCAGCTCAACACAACTTTATTAAGCTGAACACAATTACGTCAGCTAACCTTCAGTTATGGATCTCCCAGTTCTGAGGAGCTAACAGTGAGTTTCCCCGTAGAAATTCTGAAACATGAAAATAAATGTACTGATCCTAAAGATCGCTCAAAGAAAGAGTATAGAAATGATATTTTACAACACACACACACACGCGCGCACACACACACACACACACACACACACACACACACACACACACACACACAGGTCTTATCTTCACTTTAAAATGGTTCTGATTTCATGATCTCTTTATTTACAACCGCCGCACCAATGATGACAGTTTGCTCTTTAGCACCTTCTCTTCTTCCTCTTCTCCTCCCAGTCAGACCAGTTGGACCTGTGACAGAGAACCACTCTTGTTATTATGGTACCATGATGTCGTGTCCAGACAAAACACAACTGGTCTTCACAGGTGTTTAGAAGTTCCGAAGGCTTCAGCCATCTTTCTGTGTTACACCTCTGGGTGCACGATTGTGTAACTCCTACAGTTACACTTGTGTCTACTTCTGTCTTGGTCAGCGGTGTCACACGGTGCTAATGTGACAAGTATATCAGCTGATGGTTACTGAGGCAGAGTCAGCCTGCCAAGATTGGCAGGTGGATACTGGCCCCACTGTCTGCACGCTGCCCGAGGACGTCGCTCCAAGTGTGCGAGGGAAAGAAGCTCTCTGTTCCTAGCTAAATATACACGCTGCAGTTGCACCTCGTGACCCCACTGATGAGACGGAAGTCACCCTGTGAACCATGTTGGGTGTGGGTTGTAGGGTTAGGGTTAGGGCTAGGGTTAGGGTTAGGGTTAGGGTTAGGGTTAGGGTTAGGGTTAGGGTTATCTGAAATGATTCACCTACCTGTTCTGGGCTGGGCTACAAATGCAGTTCCAACCAGTTTTTTTGACTGAGCATTTTGGGCACTGAAAGTGAGCAGGAATTTTCTTGTTTTATTCCTTTGATCTCAGGCAGATTTCATTTGCAAAAAAAGATTTGGCTCATATTTTCATAGTGACATTTCTCAAATCATTCACGTCCCTCACTCTAAGTCTGGGTCTGGTGGAGTCCAAGAGAACATCTACCTGACTACATTGTGTCAGATGTGACGTAGCAGGGCGACTGATGAGATGGGGTTGTTGGGGTATACCTTTTATCTTGAGTGAAGGCAAGACTTTTTGGGACAGGTGCTGCTGCATATGGCTGCAACGGCACGCTAAACCCCAAATGAGTCAGCAGTTTGTTGCAGGGCCTATGTGATTTTTGGGGATTTCTGTACACTGCTCAAGGGTACCTTGGCAGTGTCATGAAATGTTCCCCCTGCTACAAGAACACCTTCCAAGTTTTTTCCGCACCGGGGCTTGAGCAGATACCCTCCTCTTTTCAACTTTGTCTTGACAATGTGAGAAAGGCCCTTCTTTATTGAAAGATAACAAAGTAACAACCATAAAATTATGGTTTGATCCGTTCAGTTGAGAACTTTTAATCCCTGTCCACCTCAATCAATGACCTCATGTTTTAGAATGAATAGGAACAATTTCCCAGATACACACTCTTGTAGAAGAATGGAAGCTGCCATAGTTTGTACACACAGCCACAATAGTGGCTTGAGGTAAAAACCTACGTCCCCTAAATGCCCTGATCTTACTCTAAGCCCTTCCCTCAACCTCAGAACCCTCAAACACGACTTTGTGACATACAGGTGTGATGTACTGATGGAGACTGGTTACTGGTGTCTGTGTCAGTAGCTGGGATGCAGTATTTACATCGTGGTGTCTCTACTTCTGTCAGATCACCATAACAGAGACTGTGATGTTCCTCGTCCAGTACACGTCCAAAGAGTTTGACAGGTCTGACAAGACTGTAGCAACAGGCGACTGCTGTTACCTCAACCCAATGGTGAGAAGAACTTTCCGTTTCCTTGGTAAGTTTCAGCTTTGTTCTCATTTGTGTTTTGTACTCTGATTGTGCTCACACGTTAACATAACCTGGTAGAATATGGAAGACGGGCACAGGGAAGAAAAAGAATTTCAGATGTAACTACGCTTCTATGAATTCTGGATGACCATCAGAGCCAGTATGAAATACCTGGATGAACCCTAACCCCTAACCCTAAACCCTAAACCTTAACCCCTAACCCTAACCCTAAACCCTAAACCTTAACCCTAACCCTAACCCTAACCTTAACCCCTAAACCCTAACCCCTAACCCTAAACCTTAACCCCTAAACCTTAACCCCTAACCCCTAACCCTAACCCCAAAAAAAAAACCTATGCGGCTGCAGCATACATATTATTCTGTGGGATGCCCCCTCAAGGCAACCCATGATGTGGAGACGCTCCTGGTCATGTGATATTTCACTGGGGGAATATGAAAGCCCTTGAGCCTGGATACATGTGATATAGTGTAAACAACCCAAAGCTAGAGCCTCTGCTCGAACAAGGCATCACCTTTCTTGTGTCCTCAATGACACAAATAGGGCGTCGAGCTTCCAACACCCTGCAGAAACCTCACTGTACCGTTTCAGAGCTTGAACAGGACACATTAGGGTAGCATTCGGAGGTAGTTTCTCCTGCCCTGACTTTTGTAAGCTGCCAGATTGATAGACCAGTGACATGGAAGGCAGAAAGCTTCTCAGGGAGGAAAGCAGGGTCAGGCCACATCGTAACCCCTAATTCATTAGGATACCACTGCCAACAGGGCCTTGCCACAGACGGTGCATGAAGCTCACAAACCCACTTTGTAGATGCAATAATGAGCAGAAAGACAGATTGGACAGGCAACCACCTAAGGACAGCATGTTCCAAGGGATCAAATGAGGGGGGCAAGGCATTCAATTGGAGATGCCACAGATGAGGATACCATTTGCTTCCCTCCAGCTGTGACAGGAGGTCCTGCCTTAGGGGAAAGGCCTAGGCATTCCCTAGAAGTTAAAAGCCACAAGCAAATCTGCGTGATTGCATTGTTCTACCTTGTGGAGTGTTGAGGAGTGGAATTGGAGGGAAGGCATAAAGAAAGGTGTCCGGCCAAGGATGTGCCAGGGCATCTTGATCCATTGGGATGGTTGGCTCTACAAGGGAAAAATCATAGCAGGCGATGGGTCAACACTTCTGAGGCAAATGGATCGACATCTCCTCCAAGTGTGCCCATATCATCCGAACCACTATCACGTCCGGCCTCCACTTGCAAGAAGGAGCCTTTAGTGTGTGAAAACACGTCAGTGACAGGGTTCTGAACACTCTGAGAGACTTGCATGGCAAGGCGAGGACCGGTCCCGGCGCATCAGAGCCTCCTGCGGTCAATGAGTGGATCTGGCCCCCCTGGTGGATCACATGATACACTACTAAGGTTTGGCTAAACAAAAAAGCATTTGCCTCCCTTCCAGAAAGGAAGGATGTTCCTGAGAGCTATTTGTACAACACACACTTCACATGAAGAAAACGTGTTCTCTTCTGCTGAGGGCTCAAGGGTCCTCTGACTGACCTGTGGTTCCACACAGTGTCCCACCCCGAGGAGAAGGTGTTCATTATCAACACTTCCCAGTGGGAAGGAAGGGAGCCCAGGGAAACCCCAGTAGAGAGATAAGACAATCCTACCTTGGGTTGCTGACTGGAATTAAACTGCTTTCAACCAAGTTTTCTCTAAGTCCCATTTGGTTCATAAGCGACAAAAGGCTTGTGTTCGCGGGTCGTGGAGCATATGAGCTCTACTGGACCGACGTGGAGACGCTGCAATGCTGATGTTTTTGAAAGAACTTGAGCTCATTGTGGCTCTTGTTGCTCCAAAAGCAAAACACAGAAAGAGGCATAAGCTCGTCTATGGCTGCTGTTGGTTTAGCTGTGGTGGCCACCGCGCTGGCTAACTTGTGTTTGCTTTGTGTTCGCATAATGATTTCTCTATCGTCTCTTCTCTCGACATCTGGGTGTGTGTGTTTGTGGTTTACTCAGTCAGGCTGAATGCCACCTGCTGGTTCCCAGAGTCCCTGTCCTGGAGATGTTTGGTCCTGTGGAAACTATGTTGTCAGCTTGGCTGATGTGACATGATATATTTGAAGTTGTCAGCTGTGCTTCAGCAGGCTGAAATTAGCATCTTTATGATCATCTTTCGTGCTTTTCTTCTTCTTTGCAGGGGTCTACGCCTTTGGTCTCTTTACTGTGGATATTTTGTCAATGCAGGCCAGGTTGTGACTGGAAACCTGGCCCCTTACTTCCTCACAGTGTGTAAGCCAAACTACACTGCACTGGGATGCCAGCAGGCTCTGCGCTACATCAGCCACCAAGAAGCCTGTACAGGAAACCAAGATGACATCCTGCGGGCCCGAAAAACCTTCCCTTCCAAGGAGGCTGCGCTCAGCATCTATGCTGCACTTTATTTGGCAGTGAGTCTCAGAGAATGTCTTTCATCTGTACGTGGCAGAGGACGGAAACCTGGTTCTGAACCGTAACTGCTGTAGTGTTTATCATCATTAGCCGATGTATTTCTAGAGAACTTTAATCTCATCGCCGACCCCTGAACGCTCTGTGGTTAAATGAGAGCAAGGGAACTCACGTCAGAACAGTCTCCACCTCTAATGAGAACTATAACAGGAACAAATCCATTACAAATGAGAGCTTATCAAAGGAAAAAGCCCTTAAACAAAGACTTGACCTTTGAAATTATGACATCGGTCATAGCAGCAGACTATTGGTGCCCTAGGTCAGTCAGATGTGAGAACATCTCCTACACAGCCTCTCCAGATCAGCCCACAGACTACCAGTCATGTCTGGGTCTGGGCTCTGACTGGGCCCTTCCAGAACCTTCTGCTTCTGTTGAACCCATGGTTTTGTTGATCATTGTGGTGAAGTGTTTCTACCAGAACTAACAGGTCTTTGGAAGTTTTAGAATTCTCTTCGCCTTGACCAAGGCCCTGGTTCCAGCTGAAGGACAGCAGCCTTAGAGCCTCTTGCTGCCCCTCTCTGCTGCTCTGTGTCTCCACTCTTCTAAAGATCTAATCTGCCACACACCTTTAGGAATTATGAGCACAAAGTGTTGTTGTCGAGTGGTGGACTCTGGACTGATGGCGCCAATAGTTGGATCCCACCAGCTGTCTGTGGGCCATGACTTTGCTCTTCTAGCTAAGAAAATGTCAGGAACAACCTACTATAATAGCTGAACTTGATCTGGGATCAATCAGCAGCGGGTTTACACGCTTAAGCGACCAACTTATTTGAGATTATTTTCCTCCTTAGAGATTGGACTTTGTTGATGGTAACATTGATGAGGAAATGTTCTGACAGGAGTTCTCTCACATGTGCACAGACTACCTGAAGGGTGCCTCGTAGTAAAAGGGCATCCACCACATTGCTGCGAAGCTCTTCCAAGGTTCAGTGCCATGCTAAAGTAATACAAACCAGAGGTCAGAGACCAACTGCGTGGATTTCATCCTGAAACCTGGCATTGGCTGAAGTCCAGGAAAGGACGTAGGCCCAACAACAACATGAGATGACTGAAAGGGTGCGTAGGCCTGAGTCCCAGCACGTTTGCTCTCTACGCCCCAACCAGGGTGGAACTGGGTCCACATGTTAGTACCAGGCTCTGCCCTCGCCACCCCCGCTAATACACATGCAAATCCTCATAACCATCAGACCCTCAGATTAGCAGCCATGAGTCCAAATGACAAGAAGAGGAACTTTCCTGATGGATGGAGACGCTCCTCAGTGAAGGCTAATGGAATCGGGTCAGACAGCTGAACAGCATGGGTCAGGGTTACTGTTCCCCCTTTATTCTGAAAGGGGCTCCAGGATGCTTCCACAGTAGAACATTGACCACCTCCGTCTTCTCTCTCATAGATGTATTTGACGTGCACAGAGCCGATGAAGGGCACCCGTCTGGCCAAACCGGTGCTGTCTCTGGGGCTCGTATGCTTGGCCTTTCTCACTGGTTTGAACCGTGTGGCATATCGTAACCACTGGTCGGACGTCATCGCTGGCTTTTTGATTGGCTCTGCCATTGCTACCTTCCTGGTGAGTATTTTAGCTTTAAATGGCTGTCGAGGACCATGTATGTGTGTGTGGACCAGAGACCCAGAGCATGGAGGTGAGTTGGTGGCCTGCGCGTGTTGGGGGGAGGTCCAAGAAGAAACTGCCCAAGTGAGGGCAGGCTGCAAAGAGGTGCGCTACAGAACAAAGAGCAGACCTGAACATTCAGAAGGAAAATCACCTCAACGGAGTTGGAAGTTCCTGTCGTGGAGACAGAGGAACACCAGAAGGATCTCCAACACATCCATCCATCCATCCACCCATCCATCCATCCATCCATCCATCCATCCATCCATCCATCCACCCATCCATCCATCCATCTCCATCCATCCATCCATCCATCCACCCATCCATCCATCCATCCATCCACCCATCCACCCATCCATCCATCCATCCATCCATCCATCCATCCATCCATCCATCCATCCATCCATCCATCCTCCATCCATCCTCCCCCACCCACCCATCCATCCATCCATCCATCCACCACATCCATCCATCCATCCACCCATCCATCCACCCATCCATCCATCCATCCATCCACCCACCCACCACCATCCATCATCCACCCCCATCCACCCATCCATCCATCCATCCATCCATCCATCCATCCATCCATCCTCCTCCATCCATCCATCCATCCATCCACCCATCCATCCATCCATCCATCCTCCATCCATCCATCCATCCACCCATCCACATCCATCCATCCATCCATCCATCCATCCATCCACCCATCCATCCATCCATCCATCCTCCATCCATCCATCCATCCACCCATCCATCCATCCACCCATCCATCCATCCATCCATCCATCCACCCATCCATCCATCCATCCATCCATCCATCCACCCATCCACCCATCCATCCATCCATCCATCCATCCTCCATCCACCCATCCATCCTCCACCCACCCCACCCATCCATCCATCCATCCATCCATCTCCATCCATCCATCATCCACCCATCCATCCATCCACCCATCCACCCATCCATCCATCCACCCATCCATCCATCCATCCATCCATCCACCCATCCACCCATCCATCCATCCATCCATCCACCCATCCATCCATCCATCCATCCATCCATCATCCACCCATCCATCCATCCACCCATCATCCATCCCCCATCCATCCATCCTCCATCCATCCACCCATCCATCCATCCATCCATCCACCCATCCATCCATCCACCCATCCAACCACCCATCCACCCATCCACCCATCCATCCATCCATCCACCCATCCACCCATCCACCCATCCATCCATCCATCCATCCATCCACCCATCCATCCATCCATCCATCCACCCATCCATCCACCCATCCAACCACCCATCCACCCATCCATCCATCCATCCATCCATCCTCCATCCATCCATCCATCCATCCCCCATCCACCCATCCATCCATCCATCCATCCTCCATCCATCCATCCATCCATCCTCCATCCATCCTCCATCCATCCATCCATCCATCCATCCACCCACCCATCCATCCCCATCCCCCCCCCATCCATCCATCCTCCATCCATCCTCCATCCATCCGTCCATCCATCCACCCATCCATCCATCCTCCATCCATCCATCCATCCATCCTCCATCCATCCATCCATCCATCCATCCATCCTCCATCCATCCATCCATTCATCCACCCACCCATCCATCCATCCACCCATCCATCCATCCACCCATCCATCCATCCTCCATCCATCCATCCTCCATCCATCCATCCATCCATCCATCCATCCATCATCCATCCATCCCTCTACCCATCCATCCATCCACCCATCCACCCATCCATCCATCCATCCATCTCCATCCATCCATCCATCCATCCATCCACCCATCCATCCATCCATCCATCCATCCTCCATCCATCCACCCATCCACCCACCCATCCATCCATCCACCCATCCATCCACCCATCCACCCATCCATCCATCCATCCACCACCCACCCATCCCACCCATCCATCCATCCACCCATCCTCCATCCAGCCTCCATCCATCCATCCATCCCATCCATCCACCCATCCATCCACCCACCCACCCCCCCATCCATCCTCCATCCATCCATCCATCCATCCATCCATCCATCCATCCATCCATCCACCCACCCACCCATCCATCCATACATCCATCCACCCACCCACCCACCCACCCACCCATCCCATCCATCCATCCATCCATCCATCCATCCACCCACCCATCCACCCATCCATCAATCCACCCACCCATCCATCCATCCATCCATCCATCCACCCATCCATCCACCCACCCACCCACCCATCCATCCATCCCCATCCATCCATCCATCACCCACCCACTCACCCATCCATCCATCCATCCACCCACCCACCCATCCATCCATCCATCCATCCATCCACCCACCCACCCATCATCCATCCGTCCATCCTCCTCCATCCATCCATCCATCCATCCATCCATCCATCCACCCACCCACCCATCATCCATCCGTCCATCCTCCATCCATCCATCCATCCATCCATCCATCCATCCATCCATCCATCCATCCATCCATCCATCCATCCATCCAAAGCTTTGCCCTTTAGCTACCACAACAGCCAAAGGTCCTCATCCCTGCTGACGCTACGCCAATGCTACACCAATGCTACGCCAATGCTACACCAATGCTACGCCAACGCTACGCCAATGCTACGCTAATGCTACTCCTGCACTTTGGCCATCTGCTGATTTTGGTCTTCCAGGGTCAAACAGAGACATCATCAATGTATTGACAGTAAAAAAAAATAGAATTCTCAAATAAGCGATTCATGGAAAATGAATTTCTTCTCCCAGAGGCCTAAAATAGACACGCATAGCTGGGTCCCCTGAGGGGCCCAGATGGCCAGAGTGAGCCTAACAAAGGCTTTGTCTCTTTGCTTGACACTGGATTTCCACCTGCCAACGAAGGAGCACCTGTCAGCCGGTTTGAGGCCGGTTTGAGGTCCTGGAGGTGCTGGTTCTGGCCCCAGCAGCTTCACTCGGCAGCAGACGGCTCTGGTCAGAGTTGATGATACTGGCCTGAGGAAGCCAGCAGAACTGGAGCCCAGACTGGACCCAGGCAGCACCTCGATGATAAAGGGAGGCTCTGCCTGCTGGCAATGTGGACTAAGCTCTGACCCTGGCCTACAGGGACCAAACACAGGGTCACCTGGTCCTCCCAGTGCACCCCCACAGGAGTCCCCAAAGGGAAAAGTTGAGCAACAAACTGATCAGTTGTGATTGATCAGCTTTGACACTTTAATAGTTTGACAAAAACTCTCTTCCTGGAACTTTGGAGGACCCAGGATCGCTGCAGCCCAACCAGCTCACTGCCATGCTGGTGGTACTGGTGGAGCTGAGGAACACCAGAACCACCAGCTCACTGCTGGTGGTACTGGTGGAGCTGAGGTACTGGTGGAGCTGAGGTACTGGTGGAGCTGAGGAACACCAGAACCACCAGCTCACTGCTGGTGGTACTGGTGGAGCTGAGGAACATCAGAACCACCAGCTCACTGCTGGTAGTACTGGTGGAGCTGAGGAACACCAGAACCACCAGCTCACTGCTGGTGGTACTGGTGGAGCTGAGGAACATCAGAACCACCAGCTCACTGCTGGTAGTACTGGTGGAGCTGAGGAACACCAGAACCACCAGCTCACTGCTGGTGTACTGGTGGAGCTGAGGTACTGGTGGAGCTGAGGTGTGGAGCTGAGGAACACCAGAACCCTCTCAAGGACGCAGGTGTTCTAACAGAGACCTGTTTCTGTGTTTAGGTGGTTTGTGTGGTTCATCATTTCAAAGGAAAGTTACTGCTGCCTGAGGAACCTGCGGCCCAGCAGCAGCCCGACTCGACCCTGCTGAACGTGGGTCACATCGACAGCACGATGGAGAAGTACCTGAGCTCACAGGTGAGTGTTGCACCACCTGATCACATGACCGTCTGTTTCCTGCCACCATATTAATCAGAATCTGTGTTATTTTGAAGCCTCAAATTTTCTTTATGCGAGAAGAAGCTGGGATGTGATTTTTGTTGCTCAAGCGGGTGACACCTTCTCCAGCTGTCCCAGGTTTAGGCCTGTTAAACCTGGGACACCTTCTCCAGGTGTCCCAGGTTTAGGCCTGTTAAACCTGGGACACCTTCTCCAGGTGTCCCAGGTTTAGGCCTGGTAAACCTGGGACACCTTCTCCAGGTGTCCCAGGTTTAGACCTGTTAAACCTGGGACACCTTCTCCAGGTGTCCCAGGTTTAGGCCTGTTAAACCTGGAACCCTTCCCAGGTGTCCCAGGTTTAGACCTGTTAAACCTTAGACACCTTCTCCAGGTGTCCCAGGTTTAGGCCTGGTAAACCTGGAACACCTTCTCCAGGTGTCCCAGGTTTAGGCCTGGTAAACCTTAGACACTTCTCCAGGTGTCCCAGGGTTAGGCCTGTTAAACTTCTCCTCCTCTCATCCATGAAAGTAGTTCTGACCTGCAGGACTCACAGCGTGACCCCTTCAAATGTGAGGTCTCCCCAAAGCTGTGACCTGTCTGTGGAGACTTCCT
>NW_021821632.1:1443138-1446458 GCF_901000725.2 Takifugu rubripes | reverse complement strand
AGAGGAGAGGAAGGAGAGGACAGGGAGAGGAGGGGAGGAGAGGAGTCCTGAGAACAAAAGAAAAATAACCATTTTTCATTTCAAATGTCGACACAGACCACAGCTGCAGCTATTTCCATGAAATGGAAGGCCAGTTTAAAATATCTGTATAATTTCTACCCAAAACAAGCCTTTGGATTCCCAGGCAGACACACTGTTTTCCAGCTCTGTGCTGATGCTGTGGCTTTGGATTGTGCTCACACACTCGTTCCTTCATCCTAATTAATTGGCACTTCAGATCCCTGAGCTTCCTGGTTTTATCTCACACACACACACACTGACAGCTGCTGCAGTCTCTGAGGCAACAACAACACCGGCAAAACCTCTGTTTGTGTGTGTGAGAGTGTGTGTGTGTGTGCGTTTGTGAGTGTGTGTTTATGTGTGTGTGTGTGTGTGTGAGTCTGCTTTTGTTTGTGAGTGTACTTTTCTTTGTGAGTGTGATTTTGTTTGTGAGTGTGTGTTTATGTGTGTGTGTGTGTGAGAGAGAGAGAGAGAGAGCATCACTGAGGTCTAGCAGAACCAATATCGAGACCAATCCATGATCTGTAGCTTCACGATCATGAGTAACTCTAAAGTTCTAGAGAAGGTGGTGGTGACTCAGTTACTGGAGCACCTGCAGAGGAACAGCCTGTTTGAGATGTTTCAGTCAGGCTTTAGAGCTCATCACAGCACAGAAACAACACTTCTTAAAGTCACTAATGATCTTCTCATAGCTTCAGATCATGGACTGGTCTCTATGCTGGTTCTGCTGGACCTCAGTGCTGCTTTTGATCCAGTTGATCACAGCATCCTGTTACAGAGACTGGAACATGTGATTGGGATTAAAGGGACAGCACTAGACTGGTTTAGATCATACTTATCTGATAGATACCAGTTTGCTCATGTCCATGGTGTTCCCTCCTCATACAGTAGGGTTAGCCATGGGGTTCCTCAAGGTTCTGGACTCGGACCAATCCTCTTCACCTTGTCCATGCTTCCCTTAGGGAACATTATTCAGCAGCATGGGATAAATGTTCATTGTTATGCTGATGACACTCAGCTCTATTTATCCATGAAACCAGAGGAGACAGAAGTTAGTGAAGCTCCAGACCTGTCTTAATGACATAAAGTCCTGGATGTCTTCAAATTTCCTCCTCCATAACCCAGGAAAAACTGAGGTCATGGTGTTTGGTCCTGAACCTCTCAGGGATAGATTAGATCACATGATCACTCTAGATGGTATCTCATTAACATCTAGTCTCTCTGTGAGGAATCTAGGAGTAACTTTTGACCAAAATCTCTCCTTCAACTCACACATTAAATTAGTCTCTAGAAGTGCCTTTTTTCACCTGAGGAACATCACAAAGATCAGGAAGCTACTGACCCACCATGATGCTGAAACGTTAGTCCAGCATTTGTTACTTCCAGGCTGGACTATTGTAATTCTTTATTATCAGGGTGTCCAAACAACTCTTTAAGAAGCCTCCAGCTGATCCAAAATGCTGCAGCCAGAGTTCTGACAGGTATTGACCACAGAGGTCACATGACTCCTGTAATCCCAGGAGATGTCTTCAAAATGGTTGAAAAGGTTGATTGACGTTTTGAGACGGGATGTTTTCACATTCTGGGTTGTTTTCTGCAGATAATTGCCACATCTGGCAACAGCACGGAAACATCAGCAGGGCCAATGAACTTGACTGAAACAGCCAAACTGAGAACTCTGTTTACTACAACTCAATGTTTTATCCAGACAGTCTCTAACTCACACTTTCCTTGAAGACCAGGGGACTATTTATGGTTCGAGGATACGTTATGGATCATCATTCTTGCCTCATTTCAGATCTTGTTTGTAATTTCTTGTTGAATGCGGATTTTCTTTTACTATCAGATATTGATACGGAGCATCCAGCTTATTTTTGGATGTGTGGCAGCAACACAACGCCGTCCTGAAGCACGAGAGAAGGTCAAGCAAGCCACCAACCTGAATAAAATGCTAGCATATCGTCCTAAACTCCCTGGTCCAATGTGCAACTACCGACTACCGAGCTGTGGAGAGGGCGTGAAGAGGAAGACAAGAGCTTCTAGGAGAGCAGATGGTCTCAGACGAGTAGAGTCTTCAAGAGCTATCTGGAGGAAGGGTTGGCCCTGCTCTGACAGTACTCTGAAGGCCGTTCCCTTGACTGTTGAGTCTGCACAGATGGCAGCAGATAAGGGTTAGCATTGTCGCTAACAAAAGGGTTCACCCATCATCTGTTTAGTGATCTGCTTCAGAACCCCTCCCTCAATGGTCCTTGACAAGAGCGGGAGAGGGTGTGTGGTCCAGTAGACATGTGGTTAGATGGTCACAGTTAGCTAGCATAGCATTAGCATAGCTGATAGCTGCAATGTTCTGTGTGACGAATGAGGAAGTGTCTGTAAGCTTTGGTGTTGACAGCCGGGCGTGGGGAGGTGGGGTAACCAGGAGGTGAAGGTGAAGAAGAGTGTGTGTGTCTGTAGTGCTGTTGGTCTCTGGGTTAACGTGATCTTTGCCACAGTAATGCTGGAAGAAGCGGAGGACAGTAGAGACCAGCAGCTTCAGCCCTTTGGTGCACATCCAGGAAGAGGCTTGGCTGGACCCACCTGGCAGACCTTCTGGACAGACAAAGACTAGGGATGATTTCAGGGTAGTGGAAATATTACAGGTGGTATCATTAACCTCTAGGAAGGAAGTAGGTGGGGTGAAGGGAACACGGAGAAGTGGGGGGCAGAGGGTTTGTTATGATAGTGGCAGAAGGAGACCCAATAGTTCAGCAACGAGCACATAATGGATCAAACAGGTACCCATGTGTCCTGCTGAGCAGGCTCTGTTGGGGGGTTACTAGCAACGGGTGTTGCGTTAACTACATTAGCATATGTTCGAGATGTTCTCTAACTCTGTCAGGCTCGCCTCTAAAGTTCCATATAAACTACACTTGTCACGAACCCCTGCTATCTCTCATTAGCATGGTAGAAGCCATGCTAATGAGAGATAGCCAGAGGGCTAACCAAGCAATAGAATCAATTGAAGTGCTGCTTTCAGTTGTGCAAGATTTGGAGTTTTCTGAAAATCGTCTTCTAAATTCTATCAACACAGCGTTTGCACTAGCAAAACAGAAAATGTTCGGATACACTGACCGTAGCATGCCAGAGTGCTAGCACCCGCCAGAGTGCTAGCACCCGCCAGAGTGCTAGCACCCGCCAGAGTGCTAG
This sequence comes from Takifugu rubripes, assembly GCF_901000725.2. NCBI lineage: Eukaryota > Metazoa > Chordata > Actinopteri > Tetraodontiformes > Tetraodontidae > Takifugu > Takifugu rubripes. Next base: position 1,443,212 of record NW_021821632.1, on the reverse strand, counting down.
CACCCGCCAGAGTGCTAGCACCCGCCCACAATACAATATATGACAGTCTAGCATAAAACCACATACTTGACCAT
>NW_021821632.1:1405638-1438138 GCF_901000725.2 Takifugu rubripes | reverse complement strand
CCCTGCCTGAACATGGTACCCTCACCAAGACACGGATGGTGTACCAGCACCACGCAGGTGAGGACTAAGGTCCAAACCTGATCAACGTTGGGCTCTTTGGGCATTCACGGTTGCTTAAACCAGCCACCATTTGGTGAGGTTAGGTTTTAAAAGCTAAGCTTCACGATCTTTCGCTCTGGAAACAGCTGTCTTCATTTACAGTCTGTGTCAAGACGGGTTTCCTCCCCAGTCAGATCCAATCCGGTACTGTTCAAAAGGCTACGATTAGAGTTAGGGGTTTGGGTTGGGGTTAGGGCTAAGGTTAAGGGTTAGAGTTAGGGCTTTGAGTTGGGGTTAGGGCTAAGGTTAAGGATTAGAGTTAGGGGTTTGGGTTGGGGTTAGGGCTAAGGTTAAGGGTTAGAGTTAGGGGCTTGGGTTGGGGTTAGGGCTAAGGTTAAGGATTAGAGTTAGGGGTTTGGGTTGGGGTTAGGGCTAAGGCTAAGGGTTAGAGTTAGGGGCTTGGGTTGGGGTTAGGGCTAAGGTTAAGGATTAGAGTTAGGGTTTGGGTTGGGGTTAGGGCTAAGGTTAAGGATTAGAGTTAGGGCTTTGGGTTGGGGTTAGGGGTTAGGGTTCGTGTTTAAGGTTAGGTTAGGACAGTTTAGGTTAGGGGTTAGGGCAAAGGGGGTTTAGGGTGAGGGTCAGGTTATGTTAGGTTAGGTCCCCCATCCTGAGCCAGCCTGGACCATACCAGTTCTTAACACTCTCCCCATGACCTTCATGGACAGAGTCTTCCACAAAGAAACAAAAGGTGCATTTTTGAACAGAGATTACAAACTAATAAATAATGACAACTGTTGTGTGGATCTAAAGAATTGGGATAAAATGAGAGAAGGAGGACAGGAGGTCAAAAGGGAAAACAGGAGGATTTTTGTGGGACTCCCTGCCTTCCTGCCGCTCAAGGGCACCGTGTTAACTCAGGCCTGGGCGTAGATCCCATTTAGCATTAGCACTAATAAGCAACAGTAGAAAAGTGGACGGTCTTTGTGGCACCATCTCATTAACCCTGTCAGAGAGGGACAGACGCCTTCGCTGCCGAATGTCAGAGGGTAAAAAAGACGCCTACGCAAAGGGAAGGACACGAAAGGGGACTCTGGGATCTGCTTATGTTGTCTGAGGAACACTTTCATGTCAGATTTGAATGTGCAGATTTTATCACGTTATATCACATAAAGGAGAAAATGACATTGACCTGTAAGTGTGACCGTGTAGCATCATTTTGCTACTTAGCCTGTGTGTTAAAAAGTGTTGTGTCTATTTTGTGGGTACAGTTAATAAACAAGTGTGTGTGTGTGTGTGTGTGTGTGTGTGTGTGTGTGTGTGTGTGTGTGTGTGTGTGTTTCATATCACAAGGCATTTCACCAGTCAAAGGAACAAATGCAGCTGGAATTCATCAGTATTCCTGAGCTTTCCCAGCGTTCCTGCCGCTCTCCTTCATGACAGTGACCTCGTGGCTCAGAGCAGGATTATGAGGTCAAGGTCACGCAGCTAAATCATGTGATGGAGCTGGACCATGTTTACCTCCAGTACTGAACCATGAGGTCCAAAGGCTCTTTTCTCTCCCTCAGTCTGTCATGAGGTCAGTGGAATCATCAGAAATCATCAGACGTCTCTTTAGGATCACTACGCAACACTCATTTCTTTGAGACACATTTGCTCTTTAATTCTATGTAATAGTCCTAAAGTCTTCCTTTTTCCGGGCCATGCTTTGGTTCTACCTGATGCAGCCATGTCAGACAGCAGCAGCCTGTATCATAGATGTCTCTGCAATGTTGGCTGGTATCAGCTGCCATTACCGCCACTACAAACCAAATCACTCATGCTAACAAGCTAATGCATCACTGGAGAGAGATGGAAGCATCCCATCCCAACGCTGAGTGAAAGACAGAATAAGGTATGAACGGGAGTCCTCATATTAGCAACACGCTGGGGTGTTCAACGCTACAGGCATGTACAACTGATCAGTCAGTCTGAAAGGTGAACAATAAGATGATGAATATTTGCTATTGGCCAGTCTCATTAAGCGTCTGACCTTCACAGAGACTCCTTCCATATTGATCATTTCAAACACATTCAACACACACTCGCGCTTCTGCTGTGGATTCCTCACAACAGCGGCTGAGCACACCATAAAGAGCAGAGCTAGCTAAAGCTAACACAATCTGGGGTGGATACTATTTATTATGTTATTTTACAGAAGGGTACTTTTTATGTTATTGATCTTTGTTAATCGTTTTCAGCTCTTTTGATTGGCCGAGGTCTGTGTTGATATGCTCTAGCTCAGTGTTCAAATATCCAGGTCTACTCTCAATGGCAGGGCAACAAGATGACAACAGCCCCCTCTCCCGGGCTGAGACAGAGCAATACTGGAAGAGTATGTGGGAGAAAGAGGCAACACAACATTTGCCCAATGGCTTCAAGACCTACAGGCAGAGCACAGCCAACTCCCAGAACAAGGCCCAGTAGTCATCACCCTAGCAGACATCCAAACAAGAGGATCCTAAATGAAGAGCTGGACAGCACCAGGGCCCGATAAGATCCACGCCTACTGGCTCAAGAAGCTGACTGCACTCCATGAAGGCCTGGCAGCACAGAGGAACCAGCTGCTAACATCAGGGAACCACCCAGAGTGGCTAACCCAGGGCCGGACAGGCCTCATAATGAAGGACCCCCAGAAGGGCACAATACCGTCCAACTACCGGCCCATAACCTGCCTCAGCACCACATGGAAGCTCCTATCAGGCATCCTAGCGGCTAAGATCAGCAGGCACATGGATCCATCCATGAGCAGAGCACAGAAAGGCAGAGGCAACACCACCAGGTCAACAGGTCAACAGGGCAGTCGCCCAGGACTGTAGGACGCGGCACACCAACCTGTGCACTGCCTGGATTGATTACTAGAAGGCCTGTGAGTCAATGCTGCACACATGGATACTGGAGTGCCTAAAGCTGTATAACACCAACAGGAACCTAAGAGAGTTCATCCAGAACTCCATGAAGCTGTGCAACACGACTCTGAAGGCCAACTGAGAGCCGTGAAGCTATTAAACGTCACCCACCTTTATGAGACTTTAGGAGATTTGACAGGATTCCAGAGGGACCCGGGACTCTGCTTTGGTGACGGACAATTAAGAGCTCAGATCATTAGAAAGGAGCCAGGCTGTTAACAGCTAGAGAAGAGTTTAAAACATTCTAAACTGAACTGGAAGCCAGTTAGGTATGACCAAATCCTCTAAGGAGCAGTTCCCCCATATACCAACAGATACTAACCCTAACCCTAACCAGCTTTATCAGAGCTGCTGTGAGCTCTAACAACACCAGCAAGGTGGGCTTGGTGGCATCCAAAGACATGGTCACAATGCTTCTTTAACCCAGGTGATTCAAGAAGACCTAAAGGCAGACTGGAAATGCCCAAAACCCACCTGGTCTCTACAAATGAGTGTAATTCTCTAAAAACAACTTTTTCAAGTCCACTTGAAATGAAAGGGCAAATAGGAGAGGTCTAAAATTAGACAACTCAGAAGAGTCAAGATGGGGTTTTTAGGCAGAGGCTGAAGCTCAGCAGGTTGGAGGGCAGCTGGGACAAGAGTAACAAGTAGACACAACCAACAATCTCCCCTAGGAAAGGTTGTGTTGGAAGCATCAGGCAGGACATTGGGAAGGAGAGGGTCAATAACAGAGTTGATGCTGCTAAATAAAAGCCTTGGATGATGACAGTTACTGGCTACGATAGAGGACAAATATTTGGACGAGGACAGCACCGTCCTGATGTTTGCTGACAACACAAGTGTCATCGGCCTCATCTTGAGGAAACAAGTCCAGTCTGGTGTGACAGCAACAACCTCTCCTTAAACCAAGAAGACCAAAGAGATCCGAGAGGTCAGAAGGGGGAGACGGTTGCAGCAAACTTTAAAAATCAGTGGTTAACGGTGCGCGTGGCTATAAAACACTGCGGTGACATTTATGACCCAAGAGTTTGTGTTGGGCTTTCTTGCCCCTTTACGGTTGTTGAAATGGTCAATTGGTGTGTTGCAGCATCTAAACTGGGTTAGGGTTAGGCTTGGGTTAGGGTTAGGGTTAAGGTTAGGGTTAGGGCTAGGGCTAGGGTTAGGGTTAGGGCTAGGGTTAGGGTTAGGGTTAAGGTTAGGGTTAGGGCTAGGGCTAGGGTTAGGGTTAGGGCTAGGGCTAGGGTTAGGGTTAGGGTTAAGGTTAGGGTTAGGGCTAGGGCTAGGGCTAGGGTTAGGGGTAGGGGTAGGGCTATGGTTAGGGTTAGGGCTAGGGTTAGGGTTAGGGTTAAGGTTAGGGTTAGGGTTGGGTTAAGGCAGCGCTTCTCAAATAGTGGGGCGCGCCCCCCTGGGGGGGCTAGGGTTAGGGTTAGGTTAGGGTTAGGGCTAGGGTTGGGATCAGGGTTGGGTTAAGGCAGCGCTTCTCAAATAGTGGGGCGCGCCCCCCTGGGGGGGCTAGGGTTAGGGTTAGGGCTGGGGTTGGGGTTAGGGTTGGGTTAAGGCAGCGCTTCTCAAATAGTGGGGCGCGCCCCCCTGGGGGGGCTAGGGTTAGGGTTAGGTTAGGGTTAGGGCTAGGGTTGGGTTAAGGCAGCGCTTCTCAAATAGTGGGGCGCGCCCCCCTGGGGGGGCTAGGGTTAGGGTTAGGGCTAGGGTTGGGGTTAGGGTTGGGTTAAGGCAGCGCTTCTCAAATAGTGGGGCGCGCCCCCCTGGGGGGGGCTAGGGTTAGGGTTAGGTTAGGGTTAGGGCTAGGGTTGGGTTAAGGCAGCGCTTCTCAAATAGTGGGGCGCGCCCCCCTGGGGGGGCTAGGGTTAGGGTTAGGGCTAGGGTTGGGGTTAGGGTTGGGTTAAGGCAGCGCTTCTCAAATAGTGGGGCGCGCCCCCCTGGGGGGGCTAGGGTTAGGGTTAGGGTTAGGGTTAGGGTGGGCGCGTGTGACCCCGGAGAACATGTTTGTTTTGTTTTTTTGCCGTACTAGAATAAAGTGTAATTGCACATCCCGCGCACACACCACAGAGCAAGAGATAGGAAGTGCAGTGAACAAACCACCAAGAGACAGCATGAAAAAATACTTAACAGTGATGAAAAGAAAGGCGGAGAGAGACGGAGATAATGAGACAAACGAAAGTCTCCCGAAAGCTAAGACGAGGAAATATGACGAAGCATTTATAGCGCTTGGCTTCACTGTGACTACGGTGGGAGACGAGGAAAGACCGGTGTGTTTACTGTGTCTAAAAATGTTGGCAGGACAGCATGAAGCCAAATAAATGAAGGCGTCACTTAAAGACATTACACCCCAGGCACGCTGATAACCCTAACCCTGGTTAACCCTAACCCTGGTTAACCCTAACCCTGGTTAACCCTAACACTAACCCTCACTTAAAGACATTACACCCCAGTCACGCTGATAACACTAACCCTGGTTAACCCTAACCCTGGTTAACCCTAACCGTCACTTAAAGACATTACACCCCAGGCACTCTGATAACCCTAACCCTGGTTAACCCTAACCCTGGTTAACCCTAACACTAACCCTCACTTAAAGACATTACACCCCAGTCACGCTGATAACACTAACCCTGGTTAACCCTAACCCTGGTTAACCCTAACCGTCACTTAAAGACATTACACCCCAGGCACGCTGATAACCCTAACCCTGGTTAACACTAACCCTGGTTAACCCTAACCCTGGTTAACCCTAGCACTAACCCTAACCCTCACTTAAAGACATTACACCCCAGGCACGCTGATAACCCTAACCCTGGTTAACACTAACCCTGGTTAACCCTAACCCTGGTTAACCCTAGCACTAACCCTAACCCTCACTTAAAGACATTACACCCCAGGCACGCTGATAACCCTAACCCTGGTTAACACTAACCCTGGTTAACCCTAACCCTGGTTAACCCTAACCCTCACTTAAAGACATTACACCCCAGTCACGCTGATCAGCCGCTTGAGTTTTTTCGGCAAAAACGTGCCGAATATTGGCAACAATCATCCCGCTTTGGTCTATATTTCTTTCTTTTTTTTTGTTTTCTTTAATATTAATAAGGATACAATGTTATGCAGAGGTGTACTTATAACAATTTCATAGACAAATGATACTAATTATAGTCGGGGGGGGGGGGGGCGCAAAATGTTTTCTTCTTCCTAGGGGGGGCGTAACAGAAAATAATTGAGAAGCACTGGGTTAAGGTTAGGGTTAGGGCTAGAGTTAGAGGGTTACGGCTAGGGCTATGGTTAGGGTTAGGGTTAAGGTTAAGGTTAAGGTTAGGGTTAGGGCTAGGGCTAGGGCTAGGGTTAGGGTTAGGCTTAAGGCTAGGGTTAGGGCTAGGGTTAGGGCTAGGGCTAGGGCTAGGGTTAGGGTTAGGGCTAGGGTTAGGGCTAGGGTTAGGGTTAGGGCTCGGGCTAGGGTTAAGGTTAGGGTTAGGGCTAGGGTTAGGGTTAGGCTTAAGGCTAGGGTTAGGGCTAGGGTTAGGGCTAGGGTTAAGGCTAGGGTTAGGGCTAGGGCTAGGGCTAGGGTTAGGGTTAGGGTTAAGGTTAGGGTTAGGGTTAGGGCTAGGGTTAGGGTTAGGCTTGGAAATACATGATAATATGAAAAGGTCAATTCCTAAAACAAGCGTTGTCATCTTAAAGTAAATGTTAATCATCCACCAATCAATCATTTCTAAACTTTAGTTTTCCCAGGGTTAGGGCTAGGGTTAAGGTTAGGGTCAGGTTTAAGGTTAGGGCTAGGGTTAGGGTTAGGGTTAGGCTTGGAAATACATGATAATAAGAAAAGGTCAAATCCTATAACAAGCGTTGTCATCTTAAAGTAAATGTTAATTATCAACCATTCAATAATTTCTAAACTTTAGTTTGCCCAGGGCTAGGGTTAGGGTTAGGGCTAGGGTTAGGGCTAGGGTTAGGGCTAGGGTTAGGGCTAGGGTTAGGGCTAGGGTTAAGGTTAGGGTAAGGGCTAGGGTTAGGCTCAGGGTTAGGGTTAGGGTTAAGGTTAGGGTAAGGGCTAGGGCTAGGGTTAGGGTTAGGGCTAGGGTTAGGGTTAGGGTTAGGGTTAGGGTTTGGGTTAGGGTTAGGGCTAGGGTTTGGGTTAAGGTTAGGGTTAGGGCTAGGGTTAAGGTTAGGGTAAGGGCTAGGGTTAGGCTCAGGGTTAGGGTTAAGGTTAGGGTTAAGGTTAGGGTTAGGGCTAGGGTTAGGGTTAGGGCTAGGGTTAGGGTTAGGGTTAGGGTTTGGGTTAGGGTTAGGGCTAGGGCTAGGGTTTGGGTTAAGGTTAGGGTTAGGGCTAGGGTGAGGCTTGGAAATACATGATAATATGAAAAGGTCAAATCCTATAACAAGCATTGTCATCTTAAAGTAAATGTTAATTACAAATCAATCAATCATTTCTAAACTTTAGTTTGCCCAGGGTTAGGGTTAGGGTTAGGGCTAGGGTTAGGGTTAGGGTTAGGGCTAGGGCTAGGGTTAGGATTAGGGTTATGGCTAGGGCTATGGTTAAGGTTAAGGTTAACATTAGGGTTAGGGTTAGGGTTTAGGTTAGGGCTAGGGTTAGGGTTAAGGTTAGGGTAAGGGTAAGGGCTAGGGCTAGGGTTAGGGTTAGGGCTAGGGTTAGGGTTAGGGTTAGGGTTTGGGTTAGGGCTAGGGTTTGGGTTAAGGTTAGGGTTAGGGCTAGGGTTAAGGTTAGGGTAAGGGCTAGGGTTAGGCTCAGGGTTAGGGTTAAGGTTAGGGTTAAGGTTAGGGTTAGGGCTAGGGTTAGGGTTAGGGTTAGGGCTAGGGTTAGGGTTAGGGTTAGGGTTTGGGTTAGGGTTAGGGCTAGGGCTAGGGTTTGGGTTAAGGTTAGGGTTAGGGCTAGGGTGAGGCTTGGAAATACATGATAATATGAAAAGGTCAAATCCTATAACAAGCATTGTCATCTTAAAGTAAATGTTAATTACAAATCAATCAATCATTTCTAAACTTTAGTTTGCCCAGGGTTAGGGTTAGGGTTAGGGCTAGGGTTAGGGTTAGGGTTAGGGTTAGGGCTAGGGCTAGGGTTAGGATTAGGGTTATGGCTAGGGCTATGGTTAAGGTTAAGGTTAACATTAGGGTTAGGGTTAGGGTTTAGGTTAGGGCTAGGGTTAGGGTTAAGGTTAGGGTCAGGGCTAGGGTTAGGGTTAAGGTTAGGGTTAGGGCTAGGGTTAGGGTTTGGGTTAGGGCTAGGGCTAGGGCTAGGGCTAAGGTTAGGGTCAGGGCTAGGGCTAGGGCTAGGGTTAGGATTAGGGTTAAGGTTAGGGTTAGGGTTAGGGTTAGGCTTGGAAATACATGATAATATGAAAAGGTCAAATCCTATAACAAGCGTTGTCATCTTAAAGTAAATGTTAATCATCCACCAATCAATCATTTCTAAACTTTAGTTTGCCCAGGGTTAGGGTTAGGGTTAAGGCTAGGGTTAGGGTTAGGGCTAGGGCTAGGGTTAGGGTTAGGGTTAGGATTAGGGTTATGGCTAGGGCTATGGTTAGGGTTAAGGTTAACGTTAGGGTTAGGGCTAGGGCTAGGGTTAGGGTTAGGGTTAGGGCTAGGGTTAGGGTTAGGGTTAGGGTTAAGGCTAGGGTCAGGGTCAGGGCTAGGGTTAGGGTTAAGGCTAGGGTTAGGGTTAAGGCTAGGGTGAGGCTTGGAAATACATGATAATATGAAAAGGTCAAATCCTATAACAAGCGTTGTCATTTTAAAGTAAATGTTAATTATAAACCAATCAATCATTTCTAAACTTTAGTTTGCCCAGGGACTATTGTGGAACTGAGCAACTGAGACAGAGGGTTAGGGCTAGGGTTAGGGTTAGGGCTAGGGCTAGGGTTAGGGTTAGGGTTAGGGTTAGGGTTAAGGCTAGGGTTAGGGCTAGGGCTAGGGTTAGTGTTAGGATTAAGGTTAGGGCTAGGGTTAGGGCTCGGGCTAGGGTTAGGGTTAGGTTTAAGGCTAGGGTTAGGGCTAGGGTTAGGGTTAAGGCTAGGGTCAGGGCTAGGGTTAGGGCTAGGGTTAGGTTTAAGGTCAGGGCTAGGGTTAGGTTTAGGTTTAGGCTTGGAAATACATGATAATATGAAAAGGTCAAATCCTATAACAAGCGTTGGCATCTTAAAGTAAATGTTAATGATCAACCAATCAATCATTTCTAAACTTTAGTTTTCCCAGGGACTATTTTGGAACTGACCAAGCGAGACAGAACCGGCGAGAACACCAAACCAAACATGAAGGAAACCCCAAAATCCCAAAAGAAAACATCAGGGAAACTAACACAAGAGAGCTGGAAACCTAAAACCCGTCTCTTTTCTGCCAAACACAAGCCTAATCTGACAGTTTAATAATATTACCATTTACATAACAGAGTTAATTAGTGCAAGTGTAATTGCATTTTTGATTGGAACACTTGTCCAGCTATTATATGATGTCACACTAATGATAATGGACAAGCGCTGAGATAATTGAATTTAACCATGAACGTTTGTGTGGGGGTTATAGAGAAATCACATGGGCACACACACAATGACAGTGTGTGTGTTGTAGTCTACATGAGTAGAGACCTCTTTGAGTGTTTATGGACGCACGGCGTCTGACAGAAGCTCTTGCAGTGCCAAACGGAACGACATATGAAGCCATTCTTTTTACGGGGCCACTCACACCTGCATCTTAATGTGAAAGGTGTTTCTGTTACTGCAGCTGCCACATTAAGAAGAATCAAGAAAAGCTTCCAGGATCCCTTCTCACAACATTAAAACGCTCCTCATTATCCAGACTCTCAGAGGTCTCATTTCTTTTACCCTTTAAGTTTGCAGACACTAATGGGCTTGAAGGCAACTAGCAGTGGATTAAGGGCAAAAAGAAAGGTGAGGCCCCTCAATGTGGTCTCTTCTCATCGTACTCTTAAATCAAAAGAGGCTCCAACTTCATCGTGTCTTGGCAGGGAGGTGAAACTGGCTCCCCAGCTGTTCATTTGAAGAGGTGACACGCAGTGATCTAGTTCCTCTGCCTGGGTCTGTCTAATTACTGGCTTGATCACCGGCCTGACCTTTCACATTCAAGGCGGACAGAAGGAAGTATCACTACTTTGATGGAGGTGGATAATAAGAAGAGGAGGGTGAGGTGAGCTGGTGCACTGACAGAGTGAGAAAATGAGAAAGACCACACACCAAGGCCACTCGTAATCATGGCTTCTTATCCTTTGGAGAAATAATACTGTCCCTTCTCTACCTCTGCTTTTCCTTCCTATGCATTCTGTCATTTGCTTTATTGATTTTACACTTATATCCAAAGTTCCCTCTAATCGTTCATGTGTCTGAGCAGACACACAAGCTCCCTGAGGACCAACATCAGATGGGTCCGCTGTGGCCACACCGGTATCAGGCTTGTTCAGAACCTTGGATCATAGCGAGTCACCTGGCTTATTAAAAGAATCAAATGGCAGCAGCACATAAGATGAAGACGACAAACATCTTGTTCATGAGACGTGTACTATGTTCTATGTGAGAGTCCTGCTTTAACCACAGGAAGAGTTTCACCGCTTCTTCTTCTATGTGCACACACTCCGACGGCCGTCCCATCTTAAAAGAACCGCATTTCTTTTTTACTTTGGCTTGATGAGTGGATGTGTCCCTTATCATGGCTCGTTTCGCCATGATAAGGGATTAGAATTTGCGTCTCTTAACTCCGCTGCACTGTTGTTAGCTAGCTAACGTGCACGGCGAGTAAAGGCAGGGCACATACGCAAACACTGTCAATGCTGATTGGCTGCGTAGCGTAAGTGAACTCTATCGGATTATTGGCTGGACACCTGTCCCTCATTGAGGTGCGAGATGGTACAGAAAACAATATTACTGGTCTAATTAACTAGATTATATCAGTTCTAAACTTAGATATTAATACGTTTCTGTTGAATTTTATTTTGTGCGCTGCATAGATTTTCTTGTGCACTTTTTTGAACTTTTACAGACTCGACAAATTCATTGAAAACATAATCTGATTAGTCAGCATCACTTCGATTAAGTCAACTGATAGAAGAAATCTCAATTGTTTAGACAACAAGCAGTCGCAGGACTCTATTTGGACTGTGGTATATTTCTTCTGGTGGCAGTCGAGAGGTGCTGAGGAGGAAGGAATCTTGGCAGACTCCATCTCTTATAACCTGGTTATAAGAGATGTTTATTGGAGAGAACAGTCAGGTATCTATCGGACGCTGCAGCTTGCCCGATGGAGGTTTCGTGGTCCAGATGGTGAAGATCTCTGATGTGCTCACTTCGATGGCCCCTTCTCATACAGTCAGGTAAACACATTCTTCTCTAGTGACCTCATAACACAATATAGCCAACCAAATGGCATAGAGTCCGATTATGACCAATAATGGAAGGAGGAGGGAGGCCTCGTGGTACACCTCCTCAGGTGAAGAACAATCAGGAGCCTGTGGGCCTCAGCATCACCTCTTAGCAGCTCCTCTTACAGGAAAAAACAATACTTCCATCCCGAGCTCATCAAAAGGCAAAGGTGACAGAAAACAAATGGAACACATCCTGAGATGGCTGAAAGACAAGGAGGCCAAGAGGTCAAGGCCTGCAGAGAATAGAGACACAGGCTTCAGATACTACAGGACCCAAAAAGCCGTTCATGAAACTGTTCACAAGTTACTTAATAAATTGGAAATGTCCGAGATAAGAGGGGATGGCTTAGCTTGTTGCAAAGCTATTGAAGAAACAGGCAATAGTTTGTAAAAAAATAGGTGAGCGCAATTCCAAATCCATGGAAAATCCCTACGGAGTACCACAGGGGTAGGTATTGGGCCCACAATCATTCCTATATCAACGACATACGCAGAGTGTCAGAGTGTAAATAAAGTTTGGGTTTTTTCACAGATAAAACCAACATTTTCTCTTCTGGTGAGAATTTGCAACATGTTTTAAAGATGACAAAAACAGAAATAATCAACAGTGGTTTAATAGAAAAAAACCTTTAAATCTGAGCAAACTCAACATAATTCAGAAAGAATCGCTTGTAGCTATAATCGTACACAGTTAATAATAATTATTGGCATCAATGGTGTAATTCTGGACCACAACATCTGCTGGAAACCTCCTGGAAGACATGTGACCATACAGATCAAGAGAGAAAAGCCTGATAAGGATAATAAACAGCATACACAGATCACACAACACACTTTTATTGAAATGTATGGATCTGGTCACTTCAAAAGAGCACAAATGATCCACAAAGCAAGGAGTCATTTACCCCAAAACCTATAGGAGGAAGGTTTGTGGAAATAGAGGGAGAGTTTAATCTAATATTAAAGAAAAAAGGTAAGAGCAACTAGCAATAGCATGGGCTGTGAAATAAAGAAATAAAACAAAGTGCAAATCTAAATCTGTATAAACAGATACAAAAACATAGACTAAGGCATATGGAGAAGCTGCTGGGCTCCTATGGAATGGGATGAAGGATTTCCATAATAAATTGCACATTTAAATGTCCCAGCAGGTTTGTTGACTGGCAGCATCGCGAGGCTCAAACTACGAGACCTCAGTCACTTTATCACGAAAACGGAACTAGTTCAGAGACCCAGTCTTGATCTGTGCCATGTCCTCTAAAGGTTAGTCCACAATAAATCAGTTGTCCTCTTGAAGTGGCACATAAATATGACTGTTGTGAGGATAAAATGGGAACGATGTTCCGTTTCCTAAGGGGAGACCCCAGAGAGAACAGCTAAAGGGGACCCTGAATAGAAGGTAGAGGCAAAGGTCAAGCAGCAGCCAGCCGTCCTCTCCTGGACGGTCACCTGAGGACACACACAGAAAAGGAGACAAACAGTTGCAGTTGCAACATTGAGAGGGTTTGGACATGTCCAATCAGGCAGGAGGTCCAGAGGAAGACCAAAGAGGAGAGTTACCAGGGAGACGTTCTAAGGTCACTGTCTTCTACGAGCAGGTGTCAGTCCAGTCCCAAAGTCTGGTCCCAATGATCCACCACCTCCTCCGAGGCTACACAACAACTCTGGCTAACGATTATTCAGGCCTGCTTGGGTCGAGTGCATGTCCCCACCGACAAAATAGACATGTCTTTGGATGTCATGAGACAATGTGTGTGTGTGTGTGTGTGTGTGTGTGTGTGTGTGTGTGTAACAAACTGACAAAAGGATGTGGACGTGAAGGGACCAAGAGAGCACGAAGACTAGAAACGTTGCTGAAGTTTATTTGTGGGTTGAGCAGTAAGATGAAATGGTGAAATGATGGAATGGTGAAATGGTGGAATGATGGAATGGTGAAATGATGGAATGGTGAAATGATGGAATGATGGAATGGTGAAACGATGAAATGATGGAATGGTGGAATGATGGAATGGTGAAACGATGAAATGATGGAATGGTGAAATGATGGAATGATGGAATGGTGAAATGATGGAATGGTGAAACGATGAAATGATGGAATGGTGAAATGATGGAATGATGGAATGGTGAAACGATGAAATGATGGAATGGTGGAATGATGGAATGGTGAAACGATGAAATGATGGAATGAGGGTGACATCAAAGCGTTGAGATGTTCGGTCGTCCCAGAGTCCTGCAGCTGCTTCTCCTGTCTAATTAATTAATTAATATCACTCACTACACTGACACTAACCGTGATTAGGACGGGTTGGCTGAGGATAAACCAGCTGCTACACCTCATCAGGCTGAATAAGGCGGATTCATCTGGACTAAATAATGACGACATCATTATCAAACTCCAAATTTTACCCCAAGTTTACTGTACGCATTTATTTCACAGCTCTAGTACAGGTGAGCTGTTTTTAAGTGGTAATTTACTGAGTTATATTACTCCTGATCACCCGTCGGACCTGAGCCGTCTTCCCAACACACTCTGCTACCTTTAGCATGTTTGGGCTAACCTAACTAGCATTTCCCCACAGTCACCAGCAATCAACAGGTTACATGCTTCCATGGTGACAAAATCATCCTTCTCCACACACACGCGCACACACACACACACACACACACACGCGCACACACACACCAGCTCATCTGTCTCACATGGCCAGCAGCTGTAGCACTTAGCAAATGTCAATAGAGAATAATAAACACAAAAGCAATCTTTTTAGTACAAGAATGGCTTCAGGTGGCTCCAGTTCAGCCAGACAAGCGAGGGACGAGGACACCCACAGAGGACAGGACATGGTGTTCTTCACTTCTGTTCTTTTTTATTCCTGGGAATTCTTCCCTCACCTTGGCTGGAACTCCACTCGGGGGGATTCAGACTGATTTTCAGAGCTTATTTGGTTTTGTACCTCTCATGCGCTCCACTTTTCCCCTAAAATACCCACTTTCCATTTGATGAGTGTTTTATGCTACAGTTTATATTACTGTCGTTCAGCAGGTCGCCAATCTTCTATTATTGCACAAGCAAATAAGGTTCCACGAGGAGAAAACAAAGGATTTGATAAATGTGCATCTCTGAGGGGCTTTCACCTGAATTGCTTTGCCTTATTTTACCCCCCCCCCCCCCCCCCCCCCATCATCTTTGCTTTGTTCTCATTCAGTTCACACTTCATCTTCTGTCTCTGGTCATGTTTCACTTTCTAATCAAATGTTGGACAAAAACCCAGAACAAAATCAGACGCCTGCTTTCTTAATCACTCTTAATTTGCCCATGATTGTGTGTCCACATCAATCCTCACGGCAACAAGGAGAAGATACAAGAACACAACTGTTCCACACACCGATACGAAGGAATCCTGTGTCATGACACACAAATGGTGCGTGTGTGTGTATGTGTGTGCGTGACTGTGTGCCTGTGTGTGTGTGACTGTGTGCCTGGGTGTGCCTGTGTATGGGTGTGTGTGTGTGTGTGTGTGTGTGACTGTGTGCCTGTGTATGGGGGTGTGTGTGTGTGTGACTGTGTGCCTGTGTATGGGGGTGTGTGTGTGTGTGTGTGTGACTGTGTGCCTGTGTATGGGGGTGTGTGTGACTGTGTGCCTGGGTGTGCCTGTGTGTGTATGTGTGTGTGTGTGTGTGTGTGTGTGAGCAGCTCAGTGCCGGCCAGGGCTGAGGGCCATCTTGAATACTGTGGAAGGGGGAGTTTTGAACCCCTACACATCAGAACCTTCAACCCTCCCAGTCTCTGCCAGGTTTGAACCTCCAGATTAGGAGGTCCGACCTGGTTTTCCCACATGATACCTGTAGCTCCAACCCTCATTTTTGGATCCAAACACTTTAATGACACAGTACCATGTCCTGTTTATATAGACCATAAAATATTTAAACGTAGCTTTTAGAATTTGAAGAAGACGTGAGCATTTTGGAAGTGAACTAAATGAATCCCTAACCCCCAGCAGGGTGCAGCTCTTCCCATGTGACACTTCAGCTCGTTTTAGGATGACTTGATGTGATGTATTGGTTGATCTATTGATGTGAAAATCAACATCATCACCGGTCAATGTCAATATCCACCTCCATACTTTGAATATTTGGGAACATCAGCAGAGGCCGGTGGGCACCTATCTTGCAGCTTCATGGACCAGAGACCTTCTCAAGGGTATCCACCCTCCCTTGGCTGGTATTGGGGGTGATGGGGAGGTTCTGTTGTCCCGAGACCTCACCTCTGCAGCTTCATGGACCAGAGACCTTCTCAAGGGTATCCACCCTCCCTTGGCTGGTATTGGGGGTGATGGGGAGGTTCTGTTGTCCCGAGACCTCACCGCTGCACTTTTATGGACCAGAGACCTTCTCAAGGGTATCCACCCTCCCTTGGCTGGTATTGGGGGTGATGGGGAGGTTCTGTTGTCCCGAGACCTCACCTCTGCAGCTTCATGGACCAGAGACCTTCTCAAGGGTATCCACCCTCCCTTGGCTGGTATTGGGGGTGATGGGGAGGTTCTGTCGTCCCGAGACCTCACCTCTGCAGCTTTATGGACCAGAGACCTTCTCAAGGGTATCCACCCTCCCTTGGCTGGTATTGGGGGTGATGGGGAGGTTCTGTCTTCCCGAGACCTCACCGCTGCACTTTTATGGAACGTGTCCCTAAGAATGACATTCTTGTCCTTCTTTTGCATGTGTGGGACAATTGTGGTGTCCTGGCTGAAGGAGATGTCCATAGCCTCCGGGTGCTGGACATGGCAGCCTGGCAGTAACAAACGCATGGACTAGCTTTGTCTATATGTCCTATAATGGCCGTTACATAATGTCCACGGTGCTGGTACAGTAACAATGTTTTCCTGCCTCGGAGGGATGTCCAAATATTTGACAGTAATCCCCTCAAAATCCAACCTTTGTGTGCTCCTTTCAACAGGTCCTTGAGGGAAGGACAAAGCAGGACAGTGGGAGTCCGAATGGAAATTGTGGTTTTCTCGTGGCCTGTTAGCTCAGTCTGGGGACGGGGTTCCATTGACACCTGGATTTAGTTCAATAATTGCAGTGGTCTCACCTGTAGAGCAGACACAGGTGCTAGTTCAGTCTGTTGGGGGACGGGGCTGAGACGCAACAGGCTATCAGTTCAAGCCCCAGTGTGGACAGAGCATGGAAGGTGCTCTGGTAGGGAACATGCCAGAGACCTTTCAGAGCACTGCTGAGGTAGCCGTTAGCAAGATAGCCCCTTCCTCAACAGACTGAGCTACCGCCATCATGTATAGGACTGCTGTGATATCTCTTATATTTATATGTGTGGCAACTGAAATTTGGACTTCGATGTGCTTTATAATTTGTGGTTGCATTAGATACCAAAGCTGGTGGTTTAAATGCTTTTTCACTGAGCAGTTGAGTCACCCAGCTAAACAATGCTTCATCCAGAACCTAAAGGAAGACAGATGGAGGCAGACTGCAATAAACAAGGAGCTAAACACTGAGCTGGCGTGCTGCACTTGAAGTCTGTGAAGTGAAGCAGAAAGGACAAATCAATAGAGGGTTAAGAGTATCGGCTGGAGAGGTGAACCAACGAAAGTGGCCACATGGTCCCAGTCTGGAGGCCAAAGACTATCTGGGAGTCAAGAAGTCCCAGTTTCTCTGAGCTGTTGATAGCTCTCGTTGTCTTTCTGGAGCCACAGAGAGTAAAAGTAATGTTATGTCATTAGAATCAGAAAGCTCCCAGGTGGGGAATTATATTAATATAAACAGTTCTGTACTTACTCCTGTTTGTTGGCTTCAAGTGATTTGATTTGAATCAATGTACACTGTTAAATTCAGCCTTGCATTTAAGGAAAAGGGTAACTAGCCTATTTTAAAAGCAGTCAATCACCTAACATCTAAATATCATAATAAAACAGAATAATCATATCTTATAGTAGTCTCATAGTTTCCTGTTAGCCCAGACTACATTAAACTACACTATATTATTATTGTTCTTGATTTTATTATCAGCAAGAATAATAGCCATGTTACCGCCATTACTACTACTACTACTACTACTACTAATAATAATAATAATAATGACAATGATGACAATAACAACAATGCTAATAGAATCTAATTATAGTTGTAGACGTAGTTCTTATGAGCATTATTATTATGTGCCTAGTGTAGCACTTTTTAGTCAGCTACAGTTACCATGGACCAGATAGGTTCGACTACTGGAGCAGTGAATGAATTAAATGTAATAATAATAACCACAGACCAGAAAATAAGTTTAAATTGCCGGCATATTATTTGAATGAAACAGACAAATATACAGTTGACATACAATTGACAGGCTTTTGATATTACTTTCAAAAGAAATGAAATATTCTTCCCTTTTTGTTCAAGTTTGTAGTTTTCAATCCCTTTTGGGTTTTTTTAAGTTTCAACCATTTCTCACACTTTGTTGTTTATACCAACAAACCAGTTACACTTGGAACAATACCCTTAAAGTACTCACAAGGATGAATAACCAAAAACACCATAGTAAAATTTAAACTCAAAATAATTCAGCAAAAGACTGAACAATTTGTTTCCAAAAATAAATGCCCCTTTTTTTTAATTAAACGAAAAGATCCTTTTATTGTCCTGAACCTTTCATTTAGAGTCTATGGGAGTCTTCTGCACTTCTGCAGAGAGATGTGGGCAAATCCTACCAGTTCTGATGAAGCAGGGGGCTTTGCTTCTGCGTGATGCACGGTTTCTGGGTCGTCGTGGTCTTCGTGGGTGGCTCGCCATCTTGTACTACGCACGTGGATTCCAACTCTCCGACTGTTTCTGGTCCACTCTTAAAAAGGCCTACCATAATAACCAAATAAAATACATATAAACTCAAATCATACATATGGTAGCTTTAAAATTAAATAAAAGTCCATTTCAGTTCACTAAACACTTGAAAAAGTAGTGCACTCGCCGTCTCAGCGGCAAAAAAAATAAAAATAAATACCATCCACAGCATCTCCCCCACCGTGTATGTTCACCATAAAACAACATAAACCCCCACATTAGCTTTGCATCTCCACGAAATGACTGATAAATCATGAGAAAACAGTTCTTACATGAAATGAAATAAACTTTTACACTCACCAAGTCCCGTTTGGTATCAAAAATAACTTCACCAAATCACGGACAAGTTGGAAAAAACAAAGATACCTCCTCGGAGCAGGAAAACAACTCCAGTTCAACTCCTTTTTTCACTCTTTTCTCCTCTTTTTTTCTATCCCAATCAGCGGCTCTGTGAAGAACGTTTGCTCATCTCCAATTCAGGTGCAGTGGAAAAGCCAAAACAACCCGATTGGCTGTGGCTAGTCACCTGGTCCACGTCAGCACAGCCCTTCAAAATAAGAGTCTAAACACAATTTTCAAGTCGCTTCAAACAAAATGGAAACACAATGAATTTACAAACCTTTAACTCTTACCTAGACACCGTATCATGAAACATACAATTTTAATGATTTTTAACCATCTTAATCCATTTGTCTATCACTTAAAATGTATTTCTTATTAGCTGTTTTTTTTTTATTAACATGCTTTTATTGTATGAGGCTTTGTAAACCAGGGTTACACTAGCACAGGACTGACGTGGGCCCAGCTGTTCACCCCGGTCCATGGCCTCCATGGTCCAAGCAGCACCCTTTGGTGAGAGATGTTCTGGGCGTGACGTCGCCTCCTGTGTCTGATGACTCCATCATCTCACCATTCTGACACGTCCTTCTGTTATGGTCATTCCGTTGCTAATGTGCAATGACCATCTTGTTTTGGGGGCACCACAGAGACAATATATGCAGCTAAATGGACTGTTGGCTCCTAGGGCCAAAAAGGAAGCAGAAACCTCTTGAGTTGTGTTTCCAAAAGTGACAAATATTCTGTCACTGTAATGTTTCAGCATGTCCTCTATAATGTTTAAAACTAGCGGTAGTTCACACAAAGATGAGCTGTGGAAGATTTCTTGTTGATTTAAGTGAAGATAGTCCCAAAAGATTTTTAGTCAGTGTTATTAAGAGTATCTAGACACTCTGGGTCCCCTGTCTGGTGTAAGTGCTGGTGGCGTATTGTGAAGACCTGAAGGCCACCAGATGTGCACACACACATATCAAATACCCAAGTGAGGTGAGAGACTTGCAGGGTTACAGCGTTATGTTCAAATTCATGGCGAGATGAAGACACACACTTCAACTGTCTGTCTGCCTCTTTCTCTTGCCCTTCTCTTTGGAAACGGCCTCATCACCTCTCGGGTCCTGTCCTCCGCCACCCTGAGGTCCAATAGTGAAGCTGGGTCACTTGCTGAAGACCTCTGTCCCCGATCTCTCTGACCGGCTCAGCCTGAGGTCCAGCAGGCTGCTGCTCCAGCTTGTGAGAGAGGTCTGTGCTTCCCTGCCAGAGGCCCCAAGAGTCTTTGTGTTGGATCCGTCTGTGTCTGAACTGTGGGACGACGAGTGTGAGTATGTCTTTCCCTCCTTGGCTGTCTGTCCAGCTGCAGGACAGTGGCAGCCCGAGGAAGACGACCTGCTGTCCCTGAAGTCTTCGGTATCAGTGGATTTTGAAGGTGTCGGGAGGAAGGATCTCTACATCTTAGCTGTGAAGGTCAGAAACTTGCGCTCCCTGGAAGGGCTGAAGGCGTCAGGGTGGACTAGTTTTTGTGGCGCAGGCTCTTCCCCGGGGGGTTGTTGGCGGTCCCTGTACAAGCCTCCTGTTGATAAACGGACAGGAGACCTCCAGTGGAGGATTGTACATGGGGCCATAGCTACTAACAGGTATCTGGTGCACCTTGACCCCAGCACGGGGGATGGCTGTCCTTTCTGCTCCCAGTCAGAAACCATCCACCACCTCTTTGTCCAGTGTCCCAGACTGGTGGGGCTGTTTGGACAGCTACAGAGGTGGTTTCTTGGGTTGGGTGAGGGCTTTTCTTTCAGGACGTTTATCTTTGGTCCACACTACCGTGCTAGGAGGAAGGCTCTACACAGTTGGTCAATGTCCTCTCGGGGACGGCTAAGTTGGCCATATGGAAGACCAGGACGAACCGGGTGAGAGGTCAGGGGTCAGAGGACTTGGTGGCCATGATGACTGGACTCCTGGCAGCTTATAAACCGGTAGAAAAAATTAGTACACATCACAAGACGTGTGGGGAGTGAGAGAGGTCCTGTGTTCAGTTATTAAAATTATTTGATTTTGCGTTTTTGAAGGTAAATAAATGTAAATAGTCCGTGTAAATATAGGTATTTTTAAATCTCTCCCTCCCCCCCTCTTTTTCTCCCTCCTCCCCTACCTCTCTCTCTACCCCCCTCCCCCTCTACACCCCCCCCCCCCACCCGGATCTGCCTTCCTGTGCTAGTCCAGTAAATATAAAGAGTATACACTTATAAATGGTAAAATGGGTCATAGTTATAATTTGTATTTCTTTGTAAAGGACTGATTTAAACACCCTGCGGATGCTTGTAAAATTTAAAAGCCTATATTGAAGTAATTGTAGTTTTGTGTTAGTTTGCATAAATTATGCAAATGCTCGCTTGAAAAGCATTTCAATAAAGCATTAGGCAAAGGTCACGCACAATAATTTGTCATTATTCTCATCACATTTCCATTACAACATCAATAACTGTTCTGCACAGCAGCCATAAGCCATTTGTAAATAAAACATTTACAAGGAAAAAGCCTTGTAGGTCTTTATCTCACTCCAGGGCTGCAGCTTCCATTGATCGCAGTCTTTTGCTCTGCAGTGCTCCTCTCATTTCTCTCTTCTCTACCATTTTAAAGAAATACATTCAGCATAATGATGAAGGATACCTACCAATTTCTCAAGGACATCATAAGATTTTCATGAATTGAGGCAACACGCGAGTCTGAATGTGAAACTGAATTCCTCAGAGGCAGCAAGTTTGATCTAATCACCAGACGGCAATAAATTCTTTCTGTTCCACTGTCTTCAGCCCTAATATTGGAGGGATCCATGGAAATGTGGAATTAGTCTATCAACGCACAGCTTCAAGCAGAACCGGGCTTTATTGAATCGTTCAGAATAATGTAAATATCTCTGTTACCTCATATTGCTTTGCTCTCCACGTGCTCATCTGTGTGGACCAGGAGCAATAATGTGGAATGTGTGTTCAGGGATCAAGTTAATCGACTAAAACAACGATAATATGGAGACACCTATGGACACTTATTGGATGTTGATTAATTTCACAGTGGATTTGCGTCACGTTATTGACACGAATGCATTCATCCAGGAAGAGCACAAAGAGAGGGAAAGAACATGGAGATGCTCCCTTCATGGATGGTCAGAGGCAGACGTCACCATCGTTCAATAAAATAGCTACACTTCCTAAACTCTCAGACTGTTCTCAGCAGAAAAATAAAGTTCACAAAATAAGGGGAAAAAACAAACTTTAATGAGTGGAGTCGAGGGAGCTTCTCTTGCCATGTTCATGGGGATCCTACAGCTTTAAAGTGGCCCATTGGGTTACTCTGGCGGGCGTCCGGTGTTACAGCCATCTGGGGGCGCTGCGTCTGCCCACTCCATACGTTTATTGGCAAAATGAATGCAAGATGAATCGCCGAGTGTTCTGGTGTTAATCTGACAGCGCTAATAAACACTAGCCACATATAGGGGCAGACTTTATCTTGGACACCGTGATTGAGGATATTTTTAGGGCTGGAATGTTGTCCTGTGCTTTAACTGCTGAACAATCCACAGTGAGAATTTCTTCATTGAATACTATTTAAATAGAACAATCTCAAGTAGGCTAAGTTAAGTTACAACAATGACCTATATCAGGGACTTCTTAATCCCAGTTTCAACAGATCCCAGATACGAAAAAGCACAAATGCAAAGTCCTGGCCTCTTTTACAACAGATGAGCACAACTTGACATCTCAGGACCTGCCAGTATGTTCCTGTCGCCAACGTCCTAGTAGCCTCCCCGAGGTTCTCACTTGCCTGTGGAACCCTTGGTGACATGCATACAACTTGATGGATTCCATGTAGAGGATGTGGCCGATGGATGCTCCGGTTCACAGATGCTATCCATAGCCAGTGTTGTCAGTGAGCAGGCTCAGAGGGGTCAGACCTGCACAGAACAGCAGCACCAACACATCATCACCGTGGTATAAACACAGTTAATGCTGCCTTTGGCAGTGGGCTTGATGTTGGCCTCTAGTTTGGTTTTCCAAAGCCCTGAGGAGTTTATGAGTATTGAGTCAGGGTTACCGGTGTTAAACAGTGATGTAACAAGACTGTTTAATTGGCTGGAGATAGGGGTCACTGTCAGGGTATCATATTTGGGGAGGTGTTGGGGTCCAGGCTTCCAGGTTGTGTGTTTGGTTTTTCCTGCAGGGGGCATGGAGGAGCTGATTTGCTGCAGCTGGTGCTGCAGGCAGACTCATCTATTTAGGGATGGAGCGCCTGCCTACCAGGGTCAGAGGGTTTTCTTCACGTCACCCTGTGGGAGTGGAGAGCGTGTGGGACCTGACTCCTGTGTTGGCTCCGCTGTGGAGCTCTTTGTGCCATGGAGTTCCACAAGGTTCTGGTCTTGGACCAATCCTTTTCTCCTTATACATGCTTCCCTGAGGGAACATTATTCGGCAGCATGGGATAAATGTTCGTGAATAAATGTTCATTACCTTTGTCCCCGAGCCTGAGATCTGAATGTGGCTTTTTAAACTACAAATGGAAATAGTGTGATTCTTTCTATTTTGGAAATGTATTCACTAATTGTATTCATTTTCGTTATTATTTCAGTATGACTGCAAAACAATGAAGCTGGTTGAGGACCATTATTGCATTATCAATGTGTATTTCCATTCACATTGATGACGAATATAGAAATCTTGATCTATAGTATGGTGTTAAAATTTTTAAAAAAAATACCACTAATATCTTTAGTTATAAATCAATTTAATATCATAAATGTTACAAAGTGCTCTCTCTCATAAAAATAAGTCTAAAACAACAGTAAAACAAAAGATAGAAACTAGTAAAAGCCGGATCAAGTGTCGTAGTGTCTTAAAAGCCAGGGTGAAAATGGCTTTTAAGATGGCTTTTAAAAAGGCTTAGGGAAGGAGCCTCGTGTCTAATGTCCAATGGCAGACTGTTCCATAATTTAGGAGCAACCATGGGAAAGACTCTCCCGTGTGTAGCAGTGTAGTAGGACTCATCCAACGCAGTTGTGAGGCTCTAAAGTATGAATGTGTTGATCCTTTGTTCTTTAGACTGATTGCAGTGTGATCCAGAGCACCTACACTCATTGGGCCTCATTCACCAATATGTTCTTAACAATCTTCTTAGATTCTTTCTTAAGTTGTTCTTAAGAAGTTCCTTCTGAACACCCTACGTCAGATTCATCAACGCGCTCGTAAGCCTCAGAATTGTTCGCAGCTGTGTTCCTAGATTGATGAATGCCATCTGTTCGTAAGGTGAGTCTAATTAACATATGATTAGCATAGGTCACCGCCCACTAATGCCCATAAAAGGAACTGCAGCAGGGCCCTGTAGACAGAGCAAAAAGCAGCAAAATGCCCAAAGCAAAAAAGAAGTCGGATGGAGCGCAGCAGGTGAGGAGGAAAAAAAACTTTGGTAGTTCAGAGGTGGAGGTGCTGCTGCAGAACCTCACCCGGAGAAAATCCGTTATATTCAGTAGTGTTAGTGCTGGTTATACCAGCACTAATAAAAAGGAAACATGGGAGGCAATCACACGTGCAGTGGACGCAGTGTCAGGAGAAGGACGCTCAGTAGCAGAGGTGAAAAAAATGGTTTGATCTTAAATCTGAAACCAAAGGAAACATAGCAAAATTCCGATGGGAGACGCAACGGACTGGAGGGGGAACAGCAGACACCAAAAGCCTGTCCGAGTTGGACCAGCGCGTAATTACCTTCTCCGGCTTGTACAGCAATTTGCCACCTGCTGTGTCCAAACACATCCAGCGCCCCTTTAACATGCCGATGGTGCGTTCAATGGTGGTGTGGTGTCAACAACCAGGGAGCCAGGGCATATCCTCGATCCCCTAATAAAATAAATCAAGATAGAATCAAATAAAAAGACAGTTTTGAGAGAAATTATAATATAAAAGATACTTACCAATGAGCCATGCGTCACCAGCTGCTCCTTGTTCTAGGTGTGTTCCCACGGAGCTGTTTTGAAAAATAAAGGAGTCGTGTGCTCCTCCTGGGAACCTGGAGACCACGTTCAGTAAGTGGTTGTTGGCGTCGCAGATGAGTTGTACGTTTATGGAATGGTACTGCTTGCGGTTGAGGTATGGGAAGGGGTCTGGAGAGGGTGCCTTGATGCGTACATGGGTGCAGTCTATTGCACCCATGGTGTTCGGGAGGCCAGCTGTTATGGACTGGGACCTGATATTCCGGTGTATACGGAAACTTTATATATTGTGTGGCCAGTTGATTTATTCCATCCAAGACACGAGGGAGAGCGCGGCTAATTGATGGCTGTGATATGCCCACCCTGTCTCCCAGCTCTCGTTGAAATGTCCCTGTAGCCAAAAAGCCGAGGACCGACAGTACCTGCACATGCGGGGGGACAGGGTTGGACCGAAGTGCTGGCTCCAACTGGTTGCATGGATCTATCAGGACCGGTCGTGGGAGCCTGAAGCGTCCAAAGAGGAATTCATCACTCTCTGAAAAAAGATCTATATGATCGCGAAACATCCGTTTTCTCCTTGGGGCCCGATCAGCAATATCTTGCAGCAGCAATAAATATGCCATTGTTTTGGGGGCCTTGGATGGAGAAGTGCCACATATAAATAGGGTGGGGGGGTTACTTGATGGCATGGTTTCCAATTTGGTTGGCACATTTACGTAATTTTAAAATTCTCCGTAAATCACAAAAAATAGGAAATAAATAAATAAATATGACAGAATTATCATTGTAATATTGAATTTTATTGAACTGCACAAGAGAAGAAAACACAACCATGCCAACATGTCGGCACTGAAATGTGCCTAAGAGTACTCCTGAGTGTTCGTAGGGTTTGTTCTTACCTACGCATAAATCCAGGATGAGAAGAAAATCACGAATGCCACAATCTTCGTAAAATATTCGTAAGTGGGACTTAAGAACAAATTTGTTCGTAAGAACGGTTCGTGAATGAGGCCCAATGATTCTAAGTGAAGACAGCTAAAGCTCTGAAAGATACATGCTGGACTCCTCATGTTAGCTCTCTGGTGAGCTACGGCAGATACTCCTACACCACCGTTTCTATGAACGTCTCCACCAACCGTCTCAGAGGAATAACTCCAACTATAGTCCTCTCATTCTACTGCTCCCCACAGTTTCATTGTATTTCAAACCATCAGCTGCACGGTGCTCCGTTATATCCAAGACTTGAAAAAACTGAAGCTCCACAACAGAAGGGTTGTTGTTGTTGTTGTTGAAAGGTAGAGATGAGAGAAGGAAGGTTAAACTTTATTCATGTCTAAATAGGAAATTCTCCTGAGGCAGCAGCAGAGGAGGTGACTTGTTCATTTCTTTGTTCTTATTCCCAAACAAAAGGTTCTCTTTGCCCTTGATTAGTTTGGGTATTCCTCTCAAAATCCTCACCAGGTGTTTGGTTCTGATGATGCCATAAGAAACATATGTGCAAACATGCATAATTGCTGCAGAGGTATTTGTGATTTTTTTTTTTGAGGATCATGATAGATCATTTTGATTTGTCCAGTGCGTTCAACACCATCCGGCCCAGGCTGCTGGGGGACAAGCTGCAGGTAGCTGGGGTGGATCACCACCTCACAACATGGATTCTGGACTACTATGGGATTGTCTGCTGGTCCAGCAGCATCACGGACAGGGACAGGAGGAGGATGGACGGACTGGTGAGGAGGGCCAGCTCTGTCCTGGGATGTCCCCTGGACAGGGACAGGTCGAGGATGGACAGACTGGTAAGGAGGGCCAGCTCTGTCCTGGGATGTCCCCTGGACAGGGACAGGTCGAGGATGGACAGACTGGTAAGGAGGGCCAGCTCTGTCCTGGGATGTCCCCTGGACAGGGACAGGAGGAGGATGGACAGACTGGTGAGAAGGGCCAGCTCTGTCCTGGGATGTCCCCTGGACAGGGACAGGAGGAGGATGGACAGACTGGTAAGGAGGGCCAGCTCTGTCCTGGGATGTCCCCTGGACAGGGACAGGACGAGGATGGACAGACTGGTAAGGAGGGCCAGCTCTGTCCTGGGATGTCCCCTGGACAGGGACAGGAAGAGGATGGACAGACTGGTGAGAAGGGCCAGCTCTGTCCTGGGATGTCCCCTGGACAGGGACAGGAAGAGGATGGACAGACTGGTAAGGAGGGCCAGCTCTGTCCTGGGATGTCCCCTGGACAGGGACAGGTCGAGGATGGACAGACTGGTAAGGAGGGCCAGCTCTGTCCTGGGATGTCCCCTGGACAGGGACAGGAAGAGGATGGACAGACTGGTGAGGAGGGCCAGCTCTGTCCTGGGATGTCCCCTGGACTCGATGGAGGTGGTGGGAAACGGGAGGATGATGGCTAAGCTGTCCTCCATGTTGAACAACACGTCCCCCCCCCCCCCGTCCACAGGACACCCTGGCAGCTCTGGGCAGCTCCTTCAGTGAGCGGCTGCTCCACCCTCGCTGTGTGAAGGAGAGGTATCGCAGATCTTTCCTGCCGGCTGCTGTCAGACTGCACAATAAACATAACGATGCTAGCACAATCTGAATATTATATATTCTGATATGTATATTGTATCCACCCTCTGTACCTGTACAGGTACACAGAGGCCGAGTATCCATTTACCTGGATTACTGTAAGTATAAACCCCTTTTTTGTATATTCTCTATTCTTATCCCAAGTTTTATTTTTTCTGCAGCTTTTGCTGCTGTTGCACTGTAAATTTCAAATAAAGGACCTGAATCTGAATATTTGCACCGGAGGTAGACTTTACAAAGTGATGTCGACGTCATGTAATGGTTGAACAGCCTCGGGGGGGTGGGGAGGGGATGAGGGAGCTGCTGATGGAGCTGCTCACGGCTTCACAGGCCCAAGAGGGGCCAGACACGTTCTCCATGGTGGACATTAGCCTGGCTAACATCCTCCTCTCACTTACCTCCTCAGCTCAGCGAACAGACCGGGACAGAGGACAGTCCAGTTTTTTAAAGAATTTTGGGGTTGGGCTACATTTATAGAGCTCTTTTAATCTCGGACCTCCCAAGGCCAGTCATGCATTCACCCTTTCACACACTCACATTCACACACTGATGACAGAAAAACTAATGAGCAATTAGGAATCTATTCAGGTACATTCATGCTCTGAAGGTGCAGCTGTGGGAGCAGTCGTTGGGGGTCAGGGACACTTCACCATATATTATGTAGGGATCTACGATCCACCCAATCGCAGAGGATAAGCAGCAGGCAACATTGGGCAGGCAGCATGGCGACGCCTTCAGATGTGAAAGACTTCCTCAGCTTCTCTGTGCAAATGATGCAGCACAAACATGCTGTTGAATTAACACAAGTAAGTGCTTTGTTTAACTTTGTTGAGTGATCCTTTGGGATTTAATAAATCCCCTGGGTCGATGGTGCCATCCGACCAGCTGTGTTACTGAGATGGAAAAGGAAAAAGTGGGATTCACGTGTTAAGAAGAGAACTAGTGGACCACAGGAAGAGCGTCAAAAACCTTTATTAGTCTCCTTGTTTGGGGGCCGGTGGCCAGAGAGGTGTGACCTTTGCCCTTGGAGCGCTGGACATGTCGGAGAGGGGGTCGGTGATGGGGAGCCTTGAGCGACTCCTGTCTGTTGCTCCTGTTGTGGCAAAGAGCTTTCTGCAATCTCAGAATAATATCCAGCTTTGGTCCAATGAAACCATCCTTTTGTCTCTTTGTGGCCTTCAATCCTTTTGCATACGTACACGCCTTGGTTTTAATATCCAGAGCAGGCTTGGAGGGGAGGAGAGGAATGGAAAAGTGGATATTAGAAGAGAGAGAGAGACCTTTTCATAGTGTGTGTGTGTGCGCGTGTGTGTGTGTGTGTGTGTGTGTGCACAGATTAGTTAGAATCCTTCTGGACTGCCATTAGAGCTCATTAAAAAAGCCGAGACCATACAGGCATCAAACAAAGGCTGAGGCCTGAACCCTGTTCCCACCCCCCCACGTCTGTACTTCACAATGACTGTGTTTGTGTCCGTCTGTCGGCTCCGTCCATCTGTCTGTATCTGCGTGGACGTGTGTTTTCCACTGACAGATGTCGGTAGAGGAACTCCATGGATGGTGCCTGTGTTTGTGGAATGGTCCAGCTCCTGATGTGTGGCAGCATATGTGTGGTTCACATGCAAACATATAGCATAGCATCATGTTAATGATGCCCCCCCCCCCGATTCTCTACAGACCCTGTTATAAATGATGCTGCTATGCTGGGACTCACTAGAGGGATGAATTATCCAGCAGGGGAAGGTCCATCCATGACCAGGATGTGTAATGATCAGGCGTGTCAGACCTGAAAATACTCAATACTCATATTACACGTAGACGTAAACAGGTCATTTCCCAGTATTGGAGGGTTGCTGGTGGAACTGGGAGACCGTGTTTCTGAGCCAGAAACCTCTGCTGGTTCTACTCATCTCTCCTGATTATTAGGTCAAGTCTTGGCTTCATCCATCAATACTTTCATACAGTGGTGGCAGACAATTAATCTATCGCTATAGATTTACATTCTTTATCTATATTCCTTATCTACATCAGAGTGGTTCATCTAAAAGTACAAGCATAATGAAACTGATGAAAGGTATAAAGACAGTTCTGTTATGGTTCAGTTTTTCTTGGGCCCCCAAAGAAAGACAGTTAAAGGTTCAAGAAAGCTTTATTAAAATGGTGCTGTGCTGTAATGTAGGATGGACGGGCGAGGCATGTAGATTCCTCTTCAACTGCAGGGTTAGCCGTCACCAATACGAGCCAGAAAATTGGTCAACCACACCACCTACATAAAACAGAGCAAACCGGCAACAAAAACCCACAAAAACAGGAGGAAATTTGAAGACATCCAGGACTTTATGTCTTTAAGACAGGTCTGGAGCTTCACTAACTTCTCTGTCTCCTCTGGTTTCATGGATAAATAAAGCTGGGTGTCATCAGCATAACAATGAACATTTATCCCATGCTGCCGAATAATGTTCCCTAAGGGAAGCATGAACAAGGTGAAGAGGATTGGTCCAAGTACAGAACCTTGAGGAACCCCGTGGCTAACCCTACTGTAAGTCAAGGCAAAACATTCCAAGTTCAAGGAGGAGCTCGAGTTACCACCAGTTAGCCACCAGTGTTGGCTGCTTAAAAGGGCTCTGATGCTGATTAGCCGCAGGTTTAATAGCAGCCAGCACGAGGCTGAGTTACAAAACGCCAGCATCATGACAACTCTGGTCAAAATGAATCACAATAGTTCAGACTAGAAGTAACAACTGATGGACTAACTTTTCTGAATCATAATGGGTCAATAATTTACTCATCTTTTTAATGTTTCGCAAATGAGAAAAATAACTTCTAGAGACAATTTTTACATGCAATGTCAAGGACAGATCTTGGTGTGTGTGAATCCACGATTCCTAATGGAGACTTGAGGCTAAACTGATATCATCTAGAGTGATAATGCCATCTACTCGATCCCTGAGAAGATTTAGGACTCAAGATTTAAAGATACAAGGTGCCCCTGGTCATTGCGCATCACTTTCTCAATTTAACTGGTTATCTTGGGACTTGGTTGGCATGCTAGGCGTGAGCTACATGAAGCACTTCCCTGTCCCCTAAACGGAGGGGTGTCACTGGTCACTCTTGTATATTTGGTTGTCTCTCTCCTGTCCTCCAGAGCTCTGTGCTGGTGGGCAGCTAACCGAGTGCATGTACACACCTGTGCACGGCTGTGAGCTCGGCAGATCACAGCATCCTCATGAACAAACAATATCTTCCTTAGCATTTAACCGGCTGTTATATTCCTCATTATGTCGCGACTCCAAGCTGGTCATTATATCATAAATAGCCAACACAGTGTGATCAAGGCCAGGTTTCTTAATCAGTGGTTGAGCTAACAGGCGTGCTTCAAATCAGGGACAGCGCTAGATGACAGGCTGCTGTTAATAAGGGCAAGAACCCTAAAGTGGGAGAAGCTGCTCGGCCTATTTGTTGTTGGCTTTGTGTGCTTGCTCCGTGCTTTCCCTAGGGGGCGTGGTTGATGCACTGTTGACGCTGGCAACCTCCACACTTGCGCCTGATTGGCAGCCTTTTCGAGCACCTGTCACCAAGCCAGATTGTTTTGTGTCTGCCAGCAGTAGTCCGAGCGTTCTTCAGACTGAAAGACCTGGGATTTTCTTGAGACTAACAGACATTTGCTTTCTCTCTCCCTCCCTCCGAGGTCGCCACCTCTACGGACGTTCTTTGGTTTTCATCACTCACACCCTTTTGTTCAGTTTGTTGTCAATCAACCTTTTCGTCAGAGTTCCATCTACTGTCCACATAGGAAACCTAACAGAGGGAGCCCAAATGCTAAATATGGGCAACCACCTCCTGCAACAGGGACACAATTACAGGCTCAAACCAACGCTAAGCAGCAGATCCGGCAGGAGCTGAGATGGGTGTCCATGTTGTAACAACCTTATCAGCTAAAAACTGCACTTTGATTGGTCGCTGCCACACAGACTGTGGGCCATTTGGGTCTTGACTATTTGATACAATAATGTTTGCAAAGTGCTTCATTCTCTAACGCTAATGTTGCCAACAGTCCTTTGAATTTCCAATGAAACCTGGAGGAAACCTGACCCATGATCTAGGCATAGCTCTTTCTCAAAAAGCATCACCATTCCTCCTCTGCAGCCCCACATCCACAGTGATTTAAGAAATGAACAACCAGTAGTAGTTCAAGAACTCCTGGCACCAAACCAGGTCCCTGTCACATAGATGTTTAAGGAGACTTCAAGAGATTTGGATTTCCTCTAAGTTTTATTTGCCAGAGATCTAGCGTAAACCAGGCCGATCCTGTCCAGAGTTGGGGCCTGTGGTTCAGTGGCTTGAGGAGCCCAGAACAATGTCCTTAGGTTCCTGAGAATCATGCATCCTGAAGGAGCTGAGGAGAGGAGAAGCCCCAGGCCCAGAGGTCCTCGGCCACGAGCAAGTCTGGGTGAGATCCAAAGAACGTCCAGGAATTGTGAAAAGGAAAAAGGAACGCATCATGTTTCTTATGGCTCATGGGCAAAGTTTTGTGTCCACCGTGATTCAACAGGTTTTTATGGCTGATACTAAATCTGAGATCCAGGGGAGGTTGGTGATCATAGAGACCTGATCTGCTCAGTACAAGGGTTGGTAGCACCAGGAGAAGCAACCAAAGAGCATCCGTACACCCTTTGGCTTTGGCCGACTCCAAAGAGTTTTTAAGTTTCTTGGACTTTCAGGCGGTTTTCCCCCTTTAATAATTAGCTTTATATATTAATTAGCTTTATATATTAATTAGCTTTATATGTTAATTAGCTTTATATGTGAGCTATTAAGTGAGGTGCCCTGATGTGACAGGTGGAAAAAAAGAGAAAAAGGCTCCTAAAGGTCCCAGCTGGACCAAACAAACCACTGCTTGGTTTTGCTTTGATTTTGTGATTTTCTTTTGTTTGTTTATTTTCTCTTTTATTAATATTTGATAGTAGCAGCACTACGGGGAAATAATGTTCCCTATCGCTGCCAATGGAAGAGCAAACAGAAAGATTCCAGGAGGCTGGAGCGACCCGGCAGGGAGGAGGCTGGTTACACTATTAAAAGCAAAGAGTGTGTGTGTGTGTGTGTGTGTGTGTGCGTGTGTGTGTGTGTGTGTGTGCGTGTGTGTGTGTGTGTCACACGCCTGTCCTCTGCTGGCTGCTTTTCCTTACTTGCTTCCTCCTCTATATGATGATTGATTGAATGGTGCTGGAGAAACGTGGAGATAAATGAGGTTTTTTCCATTTTCCACTCTATTTGAACACGTTTGTTGATGGAAGCGAAGCCACGTCCCCGTCCCCGTCCCCGTCCCCGTCCCCGCGAAGCCCCGTCCTGTCAGAGGATGGGCTCGTTTTAGGCAGCAGAGGTTGGTGCCTTCAATAAGGAGGCATTTTTA